>NC_037683.1:60462770-60692638 GCF_003255815.1 Theropithecus gelada | reverse complement strand
GGAGTTTCGCTCTATCGCCCAGGCTGGAGTGCAGTGGCCAGATCTCAGCTCACTACAAGCTCTGCCTCCCGGGTTCACGCCATTCTCCTGCCTCAGCCTCCCAAGTAGCTGGGACTACAGGCGCCCGCCACCTTGCCCGGCTAGTTTTTTTTTTGTACTTTTTAGTAGAGACGGGGTTTCACCATATTAACCAGGATGGTCTCGATCTCCTGACCTTGTGATCCGCCCGTCTCGGCCTCCCAAAGTGCTGGGATTACAGGCTTGAGCCACCGCGCCCGGCCAGTTTGATTTTTCTTAATGATTAGCATTTTCTGTGTCATCTCTAAGAAATATGTGCCTACCCTAAGATTGACAAAAATATTTGCCTGTTTTTTTCTTTTAGAGGACAATTATTTGGATATTGACCTTGTATTCTGCTACAATTCTACTAGTTCTAGTGCTTAATTTTGTTAAATTCCTTAGAATGAGGTTATGCCCTCTGTGAATAAAGTTAGTTTTATTTCTTTCTTCCAGATCTTTATGCCTTTTATTTCTTTTACATGCTTATTACTCTGGCTACAATCCACAATAAAATGCTGAACAGAAGTAGTAAGAGTGGACATCCTTGCCTTATTTCTGTTCCTAGGGAGAAATCATTAAGTCTTTTTCTTCATTAAGTATGAGGTTAGCAGTTGATGTCTTGTAGATATTCTGTTAGATTAAGGAGATTTTCCTCTATTCTTAGTTTGCTGAGAGTTTTTTTGTTTTTCATCAGGACTAGGTATGGAATTTCATCAAAGGACTTTTCTGCATCTGTTGAGATTATATTTGTTAATGTGATGAAGCAAGCTTGCATTACTGGGTCCAGCCTCACACTTAGTCAAGATGTGTCATCATTTTCATGTGTTGATAGATTTGTTTGCCAGTATATTAGGCTTGAAGTCTACTTTGTTTGATACTAATAGTTACTCTAAATTTTTCTTATGACAAGTGACTGCATGTTATATCTCATCCTATTCCTTTACTTTTAGCCTTTTTCTAACATTTTGCCTGTGTCTCTTATAAACAGCACACAGCTGGGTTTTATTTTTTTTAATCTAGTTGCCAATCTCTGCCTTTTAATTATTTAGTTTATACTTAAGGCAATTATTGCTATGATTGGGTTAATATCTACCATTTTGCTATTTATTTTCTATTTGCCTTGTTTAATTTTTTTCCCTCCTTGCCTGACATTTTTGGAATTATCAAGTACTTTTGGGAATCCCATTTTGTTTCCTCTATTGGCTTTTTAGCTATAAGTTTGATTCTTTTAGTGATCTCTCTAGGAATTATCAGATGTATCATAATCATAACATACACTGAATATTATAGCACATCACATACGCTGTATTGTAAGAAACTTACAACAAAATTCCATTTGTTCACTTTCATAATTTCTGCTGTTTCCATATTCTGTCATACATTTTGCTTCTACATATAAGTCCCACAATAAATTTTATTTTGTTTTAGAAAGTCAATTGCCTTTTATATAAATTTTTAAATAGGAGGAAATCTTTACCCCCATGTGTACCATTTCTGAAATTCTTCATTCTGTCACATAGATTCTCTTTTCATCTCATGCCATTTCTGTATTTTGTTATCCTTTTAAGAATATTGGGTTTTGTGCTAGCAGGCAGTTGATTTACTGGCAGGCAGCTTGATCCTGTCCAAGCTTGTTTTTGCTTAGGGCAGATCTAGAGCAGCCATTAGCCTAGGGTTAGAGTAGCCCTTCTAAAACATGACCTGTCTCAGGTCTCAACTAAATAAGCAGAGTCTTCAGTAAAGTCTTTTCTGGCTGATTGGAACTGCCACACCTTTCTCTGTGGAAAAGCTTCTGGAGTCTCTGGCTCCCAGCTTCTAGTAGCTGCTGTCAGCCTGGCATTGCAGATCCCTGCCTTGTGATTGTATAGGTTAGCATTTGGCAAAAGACACAAGGGGACACCTATGAAGACATCTGGAGATTCCTCACTGTATGGCTCTTTCTAACAGCACACTTCTAGCCTCTTCAGCCTCCTTGAACTCCAATATTTGTTTTCTCTCTCCAGCGAGACTGCTGCTTTCCAATAGGAATTCACTTCCCTGTGCCATGACATGGAAAGTTCCCCTAGGCAGAAAGCTGGTGTTATCCTTCTCTCAGGGACCACAGCCAAGGACTCTTTTTTGTCCAGTGCCGGAAGGATTTATAGAGTTGATTTATTGTTAAGTTCTATCATCATTTACAGTGTGATACCAATTATTCCATCCAATCCAGAATCATTATACAGGTGAACTCTCTAGATAACTGACACTTAAACTTCAATCACGGGAATCTTAAAAAAGTAAAGATTTCTTATAGAAGTTGTAAAATATAGTATACATTTTTCTGATTTTCAAAATGAAACACTAATACTATTTACTCCTTTATCAAGAACTTAGTCACAGTTATAAATAAACTTTATTCTGCATGGATCCCCTCAAGAGCTCGTGAAATGGGAACTTGATATTTATGAACTGTTACTATATTTTGTGTAGAACCCACATCCATGTGAGTGTTGGTCCCTATCTCTCTTCATTCCCCCTACCTTTTCCCACCATTTGACCTTTGGAAAACTAAATTATTCCTGTCTTAGTTTATGCACAGCATAAAAATAAGTCTATAAGTTGTAATTATTTGGTGCATTCCAATGCTTAATATACCTGATTTTTGCTTTATCTCTTTAGAGTCATCTCCTCTATTGTTACAGATTAAGAATCATTGAATGTTTCCATTTTATTTTCTGTATTATAGTGGATGGCATACTTCTGTCCATTTTCAAAGGAGATTTAGATTGTTTTCAACTCTTTAACTTACTTTTCCACTCAATTCAAACCCACATTGTCACAAACCAATTTCATGCCAAGTGAGGTGCTAAGTGCTGGCATTTCAAGGATGGAGAGGAGTGTTGTGACTCCCTACAAAATGGAAAATCATGAAAACAGCTTCCTTGGTGTGTTTCTTACATAAAGACTCAGGGCTGATTTGCTGTTCTGTTTATATTCATATCAGAGCCCTTTCAAGGCCCCACAGAACTTAGGGCTGCTTATGAATGATATCAGGTTGGATATTTTATCAGATATCAATATTTCTTCCTTTTAATTTCTTTTACTGTTATTTTTTTCAATACAATTAATTTAACTTTTGTAGACCTTGTGATCCAGTGCAGGTATGATGAAATGAACCTGAGCCTAATTTTTTTATTGCTTCAATTCTTACGTAAAAATAGTTAGACTGCATTGCAATTGTAATGCCCTTCATGTAAAGGTTTGTTCATATTTAACAGAGACTAGGCTGTGTATGAGTGAAAGTTTGCAAATTTTGCCGTAATTCTAGCTTGGGATAGGGCTCAAAGAAAATCATTTACTCATGTGAAGCCAATTTGCCTCATCTGTAAAATGAGGTAAGTAGTCTGACTTTGATAGAAACTGATCAAGAGCAAATGGTAATCATTATAATGCCAGTTACAGCTAAATAGATTGAGGGTTGACTCTTGCTAGTCACTATTCTGAACACTTTATGTGGATTAACTAATTTGTTCCTCTGGCAAAGCTGCAGTGGGAGTACTATTTATTGTTTCCTTTTTATAGATGAGGAAACTGGAACACAGACAATTTGAGTTACCCAGGGTTAGCATGGCTAGCAAATGGTAAAGCTAGTATTTTAACTCAGGCTTACTCAAATGATTGAACAGTGTTTTCACATATGTACTGTTTTACAAATGCTGAATTAAAATTTGCTTCAGAACTTTAGAAGGCAGTATTAACTAAACAGAATGTTTGGCTTGTCTTTACACTAATCTAAAATTCCAGTCTGCGTCCCATAGGATGTTCCCCTCTGCAACTTAATTACATCTGAAGCTATTCAGATACCCATCCATCACCACTTCATTTTCCGGGGCAGCTGTCAGCCATAGCGGAAGATCTTCATATTAAAGCAATTGAATCTATCATCCTTAAGGCAGGTTAAGATGCAACTAAAGGCTCTTTCCCTTATCTGTGCCTTCTGCTCCAGCTGTTGCCTTATCTCTCTCTTTCCGTTTACAGCCAAGCATGGCATGCTTTTCAGACCTCATCTTCCTGGCTTTTCTGCCAGTTGTCAACCACTTCCTGCTTTTGAGCCCTCAGTGCTCTACTGCTGTCCGCTACCCTATCTGCTTCTCCCTCTTAGGTCCTCATTTTCATTTCAGGCTTTTCATTTGCCATAACCTGTACTGATTGTATGTGTGCCTCCTTATCACCCTTCCAGCTTTCTGAGTACGGGAACCTTTGCATCCTCACCCCCACCCAGCATGATACTAGGTGTGGAGCAGCTACTCATGAACTGGGGTTTAATGTTGTTTGAAACAGCTACTATTGAGAGTGCTGTCAGGTAACCCCATAACGACTCCCTGGGGATGGTAAAGAATCCTATTCCAGGAAAATGGTGGATATTACTATCAAAGTTGTTCTCCACACTTGGGAAGCTATGCATGTTTGAAGACCCAGCAAAAGAATGCTGTGGAGAATAAGTGATTAAATTTGCTTACGAAATAAAGACAGGATATTATCATGAGAGAGGGTGAGGGAAGGATGCCGAGGAATGCACAGGAGAGGCATGTGTCCTCACCTTCTTGGCTCTGCTCTTCCTGAACTAAGGTTCCTTATGTCTTCAGGAGTTTCTTTGAACATCAGAAATTTTCTAATAGGAAAATTGTTAGCTCACCTAGAAGCATACTGTGTTGAAGATCTTTGGTGATTAGGCATTTAGCTTGTTTGGCTTTGATTTGAGAGATACCTTCAAGATGTTCGTGATTTCATCAAGGCACAAACTTGAGCTGTACACACAGGCTGGAAGGCTGAGTGCAGGGCTGTGTAAGCCTAGCTTCCCGAGCTCAGTGTACAGGCCTCTAAATGGGCTTGGTAGTGCTGGATGGACCTGCCCTTTATATGTATATGGGAAAATATACACAACACCAGTGTTGGGGCGTTGTAGAGATCTTGAGGATGCAGTCCTCACAGGTGTTAGAGTATAATTTAGAAGAAGATAACATTGATGGGTGATAAACTGAAGAGAAAAATCTTTAAGATGATAACTAAGCCATAATGATTTCTTGTCAAAAATGTTAAAGTCTTTTTAAAAACAATATGAATATAATGATCAAGTTAGAGTTAGTGCCTAAGAGGCCTTGAGTGAGGTACTCATTCATCCCTTTAAGCCCTAGTCTCGTTGTCTGTGAAGTATTTGTTCTAACTTCACAGCATTGTGGTGGGGAAGAAGTCATATTTTGTTTGGTGTATTACAGTTCTTCCAGGAAACAATAGGACATGTAGAGAAATATATGGGAAGGGGCTTATTAGGGGAAATTCTCACTTAATTATGGAGGCTGAGAAGTCTGGTGATAGGCTGTCTGTAGGCTGGAGAACCAGGGAAGCCAAGGGTGTGGTTCTTCCAAGTCTGAACCTCAGAGCCAGGCAAGTCAATGATGCAACTCTCAATCTGAGGCCAGAGAGCTGCGGGGCTGGGAGACTGCTGGTGTGAGTCCCAAAGTCCAAAAGCTGGAGAACCTGGAGTTCCGATTTCCAACAGCAGGAGGAAAAAGGTGTCCCAGCTCTGGAAGAGAGAACAAGAATTTGCCCTTCCCCCACACTTTTGTTCCATCTGGGGCCCCAGCTGATTGGATGGTGCCTGTCTACGTTGAGGGCAGATCTTTCCCACTGTCTGCAGACTCACACACCAGTCTCCTCTGAAAAACACACTCTCAGACACACCTGGGGCAGCCCAATCATTCTAATCAAATGCCAAACCACCTGGTTCCCTTTTCAACAGAAGTGCTTGCTGAAGCATTGAGGGTGATTAATGCAATGATTGAGAGTAAATAATCCTTTACCAGCTATGCGGATATCCCTTAATTAAGTCAAGTTGACACCCCAAATCACCCATCACTGTTTGTGTGTGTGTGTGTGTGTGTGTGTGTGTGTGTGTGGTGGTAGCACGGTGCTTGGCTCATTGTAGCTAAAATTTAATAAATTATTTATTAAACTATATAATCTGCAAGGATGGCACACTCACTTTGATGCTAAAATATTTTTGCTGCTAATCAATAGAAATTGACATGTTAACTTTTTCTTAATGAAACAGGTATCACCTCATCCTCATAGTAGTTACGGTAGAACAAAATTGTCCTTCTTAATAAACCAGTAACTTGCTACTTAAATAAATATATTGCAGTTGGTTAGGCTTTGTTATGGTTTAAAATATTTAAGTGGCAAATAATGCGATAATAGTTTCTTGAATTATCTTTAAATGTACTTTTTGGTAGAAGATTTAATTAAAATGTATTTTGGTAGTAGATTTCACATTTTATTTAACATTGTCCCAAGTACTTTTATATGCTGTGTCTCACTTGATCTTTCTAATGAGTAGGAAAGGTAAATATTATTAGTCTAGTTTCAGACTTAAGGAAACTGGAGCCTCACAGGGATTGACTGTCTAGTCATATAACATATAGCTGTCCACACCTGGTACATACTGCAAGCCAGATTTTCTGACCCAAGTCATGTACTCATTCCTTCTCACACTGCCTCTCCTTGTTGTAGTTATCAATCACTGGATTCAAAACTAAGGAACTTAAGTATTAGGTTGGTATAAAAGTAATCGCAGTTGGACCATGAATTTGAAATCATTATAACTAGGCTCAAACACATCTTTAAAATAGGAACCATTACAATCAACACATTTTTGCCAGTGAAAAATAAGTTTATTCATGTAGCTTAAAAATCCGTGCTTCAGGATTTGGCAAACTCTTGGAAAGCATTTTCTGCATCCTGTTGCTTGTGGAAGCGTTTTGTCTACAAAAAGTTGTTGAGATGCTCGAAGAAATGGTAGTCAGTTGGCAAGAGGTCAGGTGAATATGGCGGATGAGGCAAAACTTCTTAGTCCAATTCACTCAACTTTTGAAGCACTGGTTGTGGGATATGTGTTCACGTGTTGTTGTGAAGAATTGGGCCCTTTCTGTTGACCAGTGCCGGCTGCAGGTACTGCAGTTTTTGGTGCATCTCACTGATTTGCTGAGCATACTTCTCAGATGTAATGGTTTCACTGGGATTCAGAAAGCTGTAGTGGATCAGATGGGCAGCAGACCACCAAACAGCGACTTTCTTTGGTGGAAGTTTGGCTTTGGGAAGTGCTTTGAAGCTTCTTCTGGGTCAGCCACGGATCTTGTTTGTTGCTAGTTGTCATATACAACCCACTTTTCATCGCATGTCACAATCCAGTTGAGAAATGGTTCATTGTTGTTGCATAGAATAAGAAGATGACACTTCAAAATGATGATTTTTAAAAATTTTTGGTCAGCTCATGAGGCACCCACTTATTGAACTTTGTCACCTTTCCGGTTTGCTTCAGATGGCAAATGACTGTAGAATGGCTGACATTGAGTTCTTCGGCAACTTTTTGTGTAGTTGTAAGAGGATCAGCTTCGATGACTGCTCTCAATTTGTCGTCAACTTCTGATGACTGGCCACTACGCTCCTCACCTTCAAGGTTCTCCTCTCTTTTGCAAAACTTCTTGAACCATCACTGCACTACATTCATTAGCAGTTCCTGGTTGCGATGTTGCGAACACCACTGCTTTACGACTCATTTTGTACTTGAATAAGAAAATTGCTTGAACTTGTTTTTTGTCCAACATCATTTTCATAGTCTAAAATAAACACGAAATAAACAATGAGTAATAAGTTATTAGCAAAAAACCTAGAGTGAGAAATGCTCATTAAAATGATGTATAAAATAACCACATTTATTTAAGAATGTATTCCTATATCAAATATAGGCAAATTCCAACAATGCAGAAACGGCAACTACTTTTGCACTCACATAATATATTTAAGCACATGCCCCTGGATTTTGATTAGCTCTCTTAGTTATACAGGAAAAACTTCTTAAATACTGTGCATTCTTTGCTATGCAATATTTAACTATGAATTTCTGACTATTGCTATGGATGCATTTATATTTTTGTGAAAATTAATTTCTAGGGTATGTATCCTCAGTTACCATAGGTAGAATTTGAAAATACTTTCTGAAACAACATTTAAAAAAATCAAATTATTGTCACTTTACTACTGTGTTTTATTACAGCCTAATTCTTAAATCTTATAAATTACATATGGCATATGTTTTTTATTAAACTTACTGAGAAACAAAAGCTTTTGAAGATTTTGAAAACTCTATGAGATGTTTCTGAAAGCCTCTAGCAAAGAAAACATTTGAAAGGTGGAAACACTAAAAGATCACACATTAAAAAAAATTGATTGCTGCCAGGAGTACCATCTCTCAGTACGTGGGCTTTTCTTAGAAACTCTCTTTTTCTCTTCATTCAAAACAAGGTCAAGAAGAGGTGTCTTCTTTTGCAGTGCAGTGAGAAAGATCAGCAAATTAAAGAAAACCTGACTGTGGGAATATGGAAGACTATGGGACTGTGGGAGAATGTCATGATCCATGCAAGCCCACTGCTGGTCCTGAGGTGGGTTGGGTCAGTATGTGGTCACTGAGCTATGTGACTATATTTGTTTCCTAGGGAGCTGGGTATTAAAACAACAGAATTTCTTTGTCTTCCAGTTCCAGAGGCCAGAAGTCCCAAATCAAGGTGTTGGCAGAGCCACAGTCTGCCAGGTGATCTTCCTTGCTTCTGCCTAGCTTCTAGTGGCTCATGGCAGTCCTTGGTGTCACTTCATTTATACACGCTTCATTCCAATTTCTGCCTCTGTCTTCACATGGCATTCTCCTCTGTGTGTCTGCATCCAAATTTCCGTTTTTTTATAAGAACCTCAGTCATTGGACTAGGGTATACTCTAATCCAGCATGACTTCATTTTAACTTGATTATATTTGCAAATACCTTTTTTCTAAATAAGGTACCCGGGGTTAGGACATTAACATATCTTTTTGGGGGATAGAATTCAACCCCCAACATTGACAGAGCAGAAAGAACATGTGACCAGTTCTATTCACCATGCTGCCAAGTGACCATGGGTGAAACCCCTGGAATCCTGGATACTCAAAAGGTGTTCTTCAGACCAGCAGTATCAAACATTACCTGAGCCTTAATTCAATATACAGAATTTCAAGCCCCATTCCAGATGTACTGAATCAGAACCTGTACGTTAACAAGATCCCCAGGTGATTTGTATCCACATCAAATTGGGCTGGGCACTGCCTAAGAACAGTGGTTCTCAAAGTGTGGGTTTCACCTGTGATAAAAGAAAAACTTCAGCTGAATTAAATTTAAAGGAGTTTAATTGAGCAATGAACTATTCGTGAATCGGGCAGCCCCCAGAATCACAGCAGATTCACAGAGACTCCAGTGCAGCCATGTGGTGGAAGAAGACTTACAGACAAAAAAAAAAAAGGAATTGACATACAGAAATTGGCAGTGAGGTACAGAAACAGCTGGATTGGTTACAGGGTGGTGTTTGCCTTATTTGAACACAGTTTGAACACTCAGCAGTCTATGAGTGGTTGAAGTATGGCCACTGGGATTGGCCAGGACTCAGTTATTGTTATAGGCGCATTGAAAAAGTTTTTCATTTAGGGCAGGGGTTTTCATTTCTGGCTTCACAGAACTCTGCATGACTAGGCCTCACCCCTGGAAATTCTGCAGATCTAGATCTTTTGGAAGCTCTACAGTGGGTTCTAATGCATAGCCATAGTGGGACCCCTTTGCCTTAGGGAGAAATAATTGATGGTTAAGTTAACTTACTCCTAAGTTAGGTTTTCAATTTTGTCTATTAAGCTAGGTTATAGTTATCCATAAGAAGCCAAATATACAAGTCCTTCTCAGGCCATATTTGGTTTCCTTTAACACCTGTGAGCTTGTTTGAAATGCAAAGTCAGGGCTGGGCACTGTGACTTATACCTATAATCTCAGCACTTTGGGGGTCCAAGGTGGGCAGATCACCTGAGGTCAGGAGTTCAAGACCAGCCTGGCCAAGATGGCAAAACCCTTCTCTACTAAAAATACAAAAATAGCCAGGCATGGTAGCATGCGCCTGTAATCCCAGCTACTCGGGAGGCTGCGGCAGGAGAATCACTTGAACCCAGCAGGCAGAGGTTGCAGTGAGCCGAGATCATGCCACTGCACTCTAGCCCTGATGACAGAGTGAGACTCTCTCAAAAAAAAAAGGCAAAGTCATGTGTTCTATCCCATTCTGGTAACCCAGAATCTCTGGGCTTAGGCTCCAGGAAACTGGCACAACAAACTCCCCAGGTAGTTCTTACACACTTATATTTTTGAACCGCTGATACAGTTTGAATTTGTGTCCCTGCCCAAATCTCATGTGGAATTGGAGAAGGGGCCTGGTAGTCGGTGATTGGATCATGGGGGCTGATCTCCCCCTTGCTCTTATCATAGTGAGTGAGCTCTCGTGAGATCTGATATTTTACAAGTGTGTAACTTCTCCTTTCTCTCTCTTTCTCTCCTGCCACCATGTGAAGAAGGTCCTTGCTTCTGCTTCACCTTATGCCATGATTCCAAGTTTCCTGAGGCCTCCCAGTCATGCTTCCTGTTAAGCCTGTGGAACTGTGAGTCAATTAAACTTCTTTTCTTCATAAATTGCCCAGCCTCAGGTAGCTATTTATAGCAATATGAAAATGGACTAATGCAACCACTGATGTGAAGAAAAAACTCCAGAACTATCACAGAAAGGCAGGTGGCAAAGAGAAACACTTGCCCGAGCATAGGTGTGGAAGGCATCACACATAAGGAAATATGAGGAAAAGCCAATCTGGCACAGGGTAAGTGGGATGCCATTGCTCAAATCCAGAAAATTCATGTCATGGTATTTGGGCACAGAGGCAATGGGGGTCAGAGAATACCTCAGATGATGGGAAATAGTTCGTGATTGTAAAAAAAGGACACCAAGTACGGGACCCACATTTGCCATTTGAGAAAAATGTTTTTCATTTAGGGAAGGGGTTTTCATTCTGGCTTCACAGAGCTCTGCATGTCTGGGCCTCACCTCTGGAAATTCTGGAGATCTAGAAATGTTGGAAACTCCACAGTGGGTTCTAATGCATAGCCCTCTTGGGACCCCTTTACCTCAGGGAGAAAGAATTGATGATTAAATTAAGCCATAAATGTTTGATGCAGAATATAAATTGCTCTATAGTAGACTGTACGTGTCCATGTAATGTGTCTATAGTAGCTGTTTAGTAAGCCTCAGAGAGCAACTGTAGTGGGGTTTTTTTGGTTCTATTAATTCTTTATTTCCCAAAGTCCAAATTAAAGAATCCTTTCCTGAGGCCTAGAGGCCCTAAAAACATGATAGATCCACTCAATCATCCTGTCGTAATTTGCTGATGGTATAGACTATCCTTTACTGAGGCAGCCGGATCAATAGTCATACAACAGGGATGTAGGCTCGCTGGGCATGGCCATCCATTTGTTATGTGTATGCTGTATGGTAGATGCACCTGATAGTGATAACTTAAACACACCCTGAGAATGCCCTGTATGGCAGATGCACCTGAATATGTGTTTGGAGTTCTGAGCTAAGGAATCCAGGAATGGCCAATTTGAAAATTCATTCCTTGTCTATGAGGAGCATCTAAATCCCTGGCCTGTCCTGTGGAACATGGGCAATACAGGGCAACGAGGCCATTTGTTTTGGGTTAAATGAAGATTGCCAGGTAGAGGCTGTTATGAGGAGAGTGCTAAGTGAAAATGCTATATAAACTGCATGTTTTTCTCTGGCCAGCCTGCCACTACTGGGTCATCCCAGTATGTACGTTTCCCGCTAATAAAACCCTATGTCTCTGGGAACAGAAAAACAGACAGACAAACAAACACACAAAAACCAACCTCCAAACCCCTATGTCTTGTTTTCTGGCTCTGAGTTTCTTCTTTGGCATCATAAACCTACTCCCATCCCTACTGATGTTAATAGAGGTCTGGCATGACATATGTATGTGTGTGTGTACATATGCATAACTGAACAAAGTAGACAAAAATGCCTGTCTTCATGGAGCTTATGTTCAATTGGGAGAAGATAGGCAGTAAACAAATAATTAGAACTTTTTTTTATCAGATGGATATAAAGCAGGTACACAGGATGAACAGTGATGGGGTGTAGAGGGTTACAGTTATATAAAGTAATCAGGGATTGCTTGATTGCCATTCTAGACTAAGTAATTTGAGACATGCTATATTATGGACATTGTGTTTTACATCAAGAAGGAACCAAGACAGATTCAAGAAGTTGCCTTCTCCTATGTCCTCCTTTTCAACCAAGAATACTTGGGAATCCAGAACTGGGCTGTCCAGTGTGATAGCCACCAGTCCATGTGCTACTTAAATTTAAATTAATAAAATTAAATAAAACTTCAAAATCAATTTCTCAGTCACACTAGCTACACTTCTAGTGCTTAAAAGCCACAGGCCTAATGTCTACTATATTGGACAGCAATTATTGCTATTCCATTATTGCAGAAAGTCCTGTTGGTTAGAGCTGCTCTTGAATGAAGTGGAATAGTATCTTAGACAAGGAAAATGGCTTAACAATGGGCACAATGACCTCGTTTCAACTGCTGATTATAGGAGTTCCCTTCTTTAAGGAAATACATGTGACTAAGATTTAATGAAACATAACATAGAAAATAAGTAGCAACATTTTAGAAATATTTCTTTTTCTAAAAGGAGTTATTGTAGAGTTTAAAAAATAATGATATTAATTAGTACATTTAAATTCAACCTCACCCAGAGAAATGTACATGCCCAGTTGTAAATTGTAAATAATTAGTTTACAATTTGCCAATTGTTATTTATGAACTATTTGTAAATAATTGGTTTCTTGTGCAAAGGAAGGTATCTTGTTAGCTAAGCAATCATTTTGTTCCTCATTCAGTCACTCACCAGCGAAGAGAATCTTTTCAATTTTTAAAACTGAAGTTAGTTGTCAATGCCACCTAGAAATATGAAAATAAAAACAAAAACACAGAATAAATTGATACTGAGAATGTAGTCCCAAGCTTCACAGAGACTTGAAGACAATACTAAGTAAACCATGTTGATAATTTATGATTGTTAGTGGACTTAGGTGGGGGATTGAAGCGGGGAGGAGATAACAGGAAGTCTAAGAACAGGGAGTGGCCTCTTCTAGGGTGTGTCTACTTAGTGTGAGAGAGAAGGCTAGTAGGAGTGCATCTTGATAATTTCTGCCTCATCTTTCTCCCTGCTGGGGTGTGAATGTTTGTGTCCTCCCAAAATTCGTATCTTAAAATCTTAACCCCCAAAGTGATAGTATTAGTGTTAGATGTCGAAGTGCTAGCAGCCCTCACTCTCAGCGTCTCCTCGGCCTCAGCATCCACTCTGGCGGCACTTGAGGGGCCCTTCAGCCTGCCGCGGCACCGTGGGAGCCCCTCTCTGGGCTGGCTGAGGCCGGAGGCCCCTCCCTCTGCATGCCGAGAGGTGTGGAGGGAGAGGCGGGACGGGAACCAGGGCTGCGCTCCCGGGCCAGCGTGAGTTCCGGCGGGCGCGGGCGTGGGCTCGGCGGGCCCCACACACGGAGCGGCCGGCTGGCACCGCCGGCCCAGGGCAGTGAGGGGCTTAGCACCCTGGCCAGCAGCTGCACCAGGTCCCCCAGCAGTGCCGGCCTGCCGGCGCTGCACGCAAATTCCCGCTGGGCTTGGCTGCCTCCCAGTGGGGCAGGGTCGGGACCTGCAGCCCGCCATATCTGAGCTGCTCCCCCTGCGGTGGGCTCCCGCGCTGCCTTGAGCCTCCCCGACAGGTGCCGCCCACTGCTCCGTGGGGCCCTGGTCGCATGGACAGCCCAAGGGCTGAAGAGTGCAGGCGCAGCTCAGGACTGGCGGGCAGCTCCGCCTGCAGCCCTGGTGCAGGATCCACTGGGTGAGGCCAGCTGGGCTCCTCAACTGGATGGGAACTTGGAGAACTTTTATATCTAGCTGCAGGATTGTAAATATACCAGTCAGCACTCTGTGTCTAGCTCAGGGTTTGTGAATACACCAATCGGTACTCTGTATCTAGCTAACCTAGTGGAGACTTGGAGGACTAGCACTCTGTGACTGCGTGTCTAGCTCAAGGATTGTAAATGCACGAATCAGCACTTTGTGTCTAGCTCCGGGTTTGTAAATACACCAATCAGCACTCTGTGTCTAGCTCAGGGTTGTGAATACACCAATCAGTACTCTGTATGTAGCTAACCTAGTGGAGACTTGGAGGACTAGCACTCTGTGACTCTATGTCTAGCTCAAGGATTGTAAACGTACCAATGAGCACTCTCAAATTGGACCAGTCAGCTCTCTGTAAAATGAACCAATCAGCAGGATGTGGGTGGAGCCAGATAAGGGAATAAAAGCAGGCTGCCTGAGCCAGCAGTGGCAATCCGGTCAGGTCACTCTCCACAGTGTGGAGGCTTGGTTCTTTCGCTCTTTGCAATGAATCTTGCTGCTGCTCACTCTTTGGGTCCACGCTGCCTTTATGAGCTGTAACAGTCATGGTGAAGGTCTGCAGCTTCACTCCTGAAGACAGTGAGACCACGAACCCACCAGGAAGAATGAACAGCTCCAGACGTGCTGCCTTTAAGAGCTATAACACTCACCACAAAGGTCTGCAGCTTCGCTCCTGACAGCAAGACCACGAACCCACCAGAAGGAATAAGCTCCAGACACATCTGAACGTCTGAAGGAACAAACTCCGGACACCCAATCTTTAAGAACTGTAACACTCACCACGAGGGTCCGCAGCTTCATTCTTGAAGTCAGTGAGACCAAGAACCCACCAATTCCAGACACATTGGGAGGTGGGGCCTCTTGGGAGGTGTTTAAGTCATGAGGGTGGAGCCTTCATGAGTGGGATTAGTGCCCTTATGAAAAAGACCAAAGGGAATTTGTTTGCTCTTTTCACCACATGAGGAGGTAGTGAAAAGACAACTGTCTATGAGTCAGAAAGTCAGCCTTCACCAGACGTGGAATCTGCTCGCACCTTGCTCTTGGACTTTCCAGCCCTTCAGAACTGTGAGAAATTTCTGTTGTTTATAAGCTACCCCATTTGTGATAATTTGTTATAGCAGTCCGAACTAAGACACTCCTTTTCCTTCTGTTTTCCATATCTGCCATCACCTTTATCCCATGCCTTTCTTTGTTCTCATTCTTCTAGGAAACCACATAAAACATCCAGAATTTCAAATGGGCATGCTGAGGATTGGGATGGTTCCAGGTGGAAGACTTGTTCCTGCTTCCCTAGGATTTATTGAGAACAGAAACTGCCAAGTTTTTAATCGTAGTCACAATCTTCTTTATTAGGCTGATAGTCCTATTATCTGTCTGCATTTAAAAGATAGCCTTTCCAAGCAGGGCACAGTGGCTCATGCCTGTAATCCCAGCATTTTGGGAGGCTGAGGTGGGCAGATTACCTGAGGTCAGGAGTTTGAGACCAGCCTGGCTAACATGGTGAAACCCCATTTCTACTAAAAATACACAAAAATTAGCTGGGCATGGTGGCACGTGCCTGTAATCCCAGCTACTTGGGAGGCTGAGGCAGGAGAATCGCTTGAACCTGGGAGGCGGAGGTTGCAGTGAGCCGAGATCATGCCATTGCACTCTAGCTGGGGAACAAGAGTGAAACTCTGTCTCATAAAAAAAAAAAAAAAAAAAAAAAAAAAAAGCCTTTTCCTCTGGGTAGTGATAATCCTAAAAATAGTTTAACATTTTCTCTATCAAATGAAGCAGTCTGAAAATTATTCTTTGAGCAAAGTTATAACAATACTGAGAAAAGATATTGATTATACAGTCTATTTAAAGATACATGCATACATATGTTCATTGCAGCACTATTCACAATAGCAAAGACATGGAATCAACCTAAATGCCCATCAGTGATCGACTGGATAAAGAAAATGTGGTACATATACACCATGGAATACTATGCAGTCATAAAAAGGAATGAGATCATGTCCTCTGCAGGGACATGGATGGAGCTGGAGGCCATTATCCTTAGCAAACTAACATAGGAACAGAAAACCAAATACCGCATGTTTTCACTTATAAGTGGGAGCTGAATGATGAGAACTCATGGACACACGGGGGAGAACAACACACACTGGGGCCTGTTGGAGGGTAGGGAGAAGGAGGGAGAGCACCAGGAAGAATAGCCAGTGGATGCTGGGCTTAATACCCAGGTGATAGAGTGATCTGTGCAGCAAACCACCATGGTGCATGTTTACCTGTGTAACAAACATGCACATCCTGTACATGTACCCATGAAATTAAAACACTTTTAAGTTCATATGGAACCAAAAAAGAGCCCGCATCTCCAAGACAATCCTAAGTCAAAAGAACAAAGCTGGAGGCATCATGCTACCTGACTTCAAACTATACTACAAGGCTACCATAGCCAAAACAGCATGGTACTGGTACCAAAACAGAGATATAGACCAATGGAACAGAACAGAGTCCTCAGAAATAATACCACACATCTACAGCCATCTGATCTTTGACAAACCTGAGAAAAACAAGAAATGGGGAAAGGATTCCCTATTTAATAAATGGTGCTGGGAAAATTGGCTAGCCATAAGTAGAAAGCTGAAACTGGATCCTTTCCTTACTCCTTATATGAAAATTAATTCAAGATGGATTAGAGACTTAAATGTTAGACCTAATACCATAAGAACCCTAGAAGAAAACCTAGGTAATACCATTCAGGACATAGGCATGGGCAAGGACTTCATGTCTAAAACACCAAAAGCAATGGCAACAAAAGCCAAAATTGACAAATGGGATCTAATTAAGCTAAAGAGCTTCTGCTCAGCAAAAGAAATTACTATCAGAGTGAACAGGCAACCTACAGAATGGGAGAACATTTTTGCAATCTACTCATCTGACAAAGGGCTAATATCCAGAACCTACAAAGAACTCAAACAAATTTACAAGAAAAAAACAACCCCATCAAAAAGTGGGCAAAGGATATGAACAGACATTTCTCAAAAGAAGACATGCATACAGCCAACAGACACATGAAAAAACACTCGTCATCACTGGCCATCAGAGAAATGCAAATCAAAACCACAATGAGATACCATCTCACACCAGTTAGAATGGCAATCATTAAAAAGTCAGGAAACAACAGGTGCTGGAGAGGATGTGGAGAAATAGGAACACTTCTACACTGTTGGTGGGACTGTTAACTAGTTCAACCATTATGGAAAACAGTATGGTGATTCCTCAAGGATCTAGAACTAGAAGTACCATATGACCCAGCCATCCCATTACTGGGTATATACCCAAAGGATTATAAATCATGCTGCTATAAAGACACATGCACACGTATGTTTGTTGCGGCACTATTCACAATAGCAAAGACTTGGAATCAACCCAAATGTCCATCAGTGACAGACTGGATTAAGAAAATGTGGCACATATACACCATGGAACTCTATGCAGCCATAAAAAAGGATGAGTTTGTAGGGACATGGATGCAGCTAGAAACCATCATTCTCAGCAAACTATCGCAAGAACAGAAAACCAAACACCGCATGTTCTCACTCATAGGTGGGAACTGAACAATGAGATCACTTGGACTCGGGAAGGGGAACATTACACACTGGGGCCTATTATGGGGAGGGGGTCGGGGGGAGGGATTGCATTGGGAGTTATACCTGATGTAAATGATGAGTTGATGGGTGCTGACGAGTTGATGGGTGCAGCACACCAATATCGCACAAGTATACATATGTAACCAACCTGCACGTTATGCACATGTACCCTAGAACTTAAAGTATAATAATAAAAAAAGTAAATAAAGTTGATTATAAAACCAAATAAAAAATATATTTAATTTTAAAAATATTTTATATATAAATATAAAATCCTCTAATATAATATTAATGTTTTAATACTATTTAATATGATAAATCTTTTGATAAATTAGTATTTGTGATTCAAATAATTTTATTAATCCAGAAAATGGAAAATATTAAGTCACAGAAACCGAATTAAAAGTTGCTTAAAAATATCAGATTTCCAGAGACATCTTAAAGTGATACTAGTAACCAACTCCAAATTAGTTATTTATGTAAATAACCTGTTTCTTGGTACTGGAGCCTTCTTGTGAGCTGTTCAATAAAGAGAAGACACCTTTGGATTTCAACATGGATGACCTCCCACGCACAGTTGCTATAATTTTGGTGTTATAAGTAGTCATGAATCCCTTGGAAATAATTTTTTAGTCTAAGTATGATATTCCCCCTTTGCAAGAATGAATGGCCCTCCTTCCTGGTTTCCTGCTCCAAACACACCTCTGTCTTCTCTATTTGCTGATAAAATCTGCTTAGGAGTCTCTCCAAGCTGCTTTCATTCCAAAAAGATAGGGAGACATTCAGGCTGAAAGTGTTGGCTATCTGCTGTAACATTTCTTATTTGGCAATGAGGGCACTTCCCTTTGAAAACAGGTTACTTTTAGAAACCTGGTAGAATTTGAAGGTGCTCCTTTCCTTTAGACGTTGCAGAGGAAATTTTTCTCCTAGGTTTTTTAAATGTTGTAAAATCTCCCAGTTGCCCTTGCACCTTTGAAAGTGACAGTCCAGAGAGAATGCAGTAGTGGTGAGAAGTAGTACCAAAGCCCAATCCAGCAAGCATTGACTAGTCATATTGAGCTCCTTCACACTGCTGCTCCTTCCTGTAAGAGAGCTCGGGTATAGATCAGCTCTGACTGCAGGCTCCATATCTCCAAATTTATATATCTGAGGGAGCTTTGTTCTTGCATGGTATTTCAGGATACCTCTACTTGTACTTTCATGTGGTCTTTGCCACTTTTCATTTACTATTTTCCAATCATAAACAAAAACTTTGTAGCATCACTAGACAGCAATACACACATTTGCTTTTATAATTGTGATGGATATAAACTATCTTCTATGAAAGATCAACCATCAGTTACATAAAAACAAAGCAGTGGATATCATTGCCTTAATTTGCATTTTTATGCATAGACTGTACTGGCTTGCCTTCATCTACTTATGCTTGTCCTTGTTCCAATCAAGGATGACTCTGGGTGAAATGCTTGTTTAGATATTTGGCATGGTTTTCAAGGCTTTGTTTTTGCTAATTGTATTTTATCATAAACTTGTATTTCAAAGCCCTTCAAACATGGCACATTGTTTAACCTCTTTGCCAACTTCCTGATGTCTAAGGTGAAGAAAATATTATCACAGATGGTTGTTAGCAAGTTTGGTGACTGATGATTGACACGGAGGAAGTGCTCAATCAATGCTTATTACCATAATGACCACAATCACCATCATCCTCTTAGGGAGAAGAAGGCCTAGCTGCCCCTGCCACTGACACACTTCTCTCTGGGGTTTTTGCTCTGTAAGGGCAAGAATGTTGCAGAGACTTGTGGATGAATGAGTACTGAAGCCAGTCAAGTTGCTGTTTTAAAATCCTTTGAGATTTTATGCTTTGTAATGTATTTAACTAGGGTAGATTGTAGTGTTGAATGCACTGTGAACACCAACAGTTGATCAATGAGTAATATTACCAAGAGTAAGGAATGAGGTGAGGGGGTGACATTTATTGAGAATAAATTATGTGTGGGCACTGTGCTAGATGATGCGCTACTGTATACAAGGCAGGCCAGAATTGTCTGAAGGGAAAAGCTAGTCATCATGAGAATAACTAAAATGAGTGAAATAAAAAACCATCATATGATATTAAAGACAATAACGATCATCCTATATGCTGAAGAGTATTTTTATATAAATTCTCATTATGGACTAAATGTATAGCAATTTTACAATCCTCATTTTACGAGAGAGGAACCTGAATCTCAGAAACCCAATCTTACCTGCTAAGATTGGGTAAAGATTAGAGGGACTGTGCTCAAAATTGGAGATGACAAAGAGGTTTAATCCCAAATCAATTGGTCCTAGTGTTAGGGAGTGAGAGGGATTCAGAGGGCTTCATTTGGGCTAGGTGAAAAGAGTGCTGTAACCCACTAGCACTGTTTGCTGTGGGGTGAGGCAGCTCCCCTTCAAGCTGCCATCCCCATGTAAATGTTAAGCTATCTTATATATGTGTCTTGTTTGCTTGAGCATGAATGAAACAGGATGTAAGTTTGGAGTGAATAAGGGGAAATTAAACAGGCAAGATAGAAAAGGTGACCAGACCACAAACTATGAAGGAAACTAGAAAAATGGTAGTGATTTCTATAGGCTAATCCTATTTTTACAATCTGATATTAGAAAACAAAAAACACCACTTTTTTCTTTTCTTTCTTTTTCTTTTTTTGGTCATGGACAGACAATTTCTTTGTATTTATTTATTTATTTATTTAAATTTTTTATTATTATACTTTAAGTTCTAGGGTACATGTGCATAATGTGCAGGTTTGTTACATATGTATACTTGTGCCATGTTGGTGTGCCAGAAAATTCAGGGATAGTGATTTACAATTGAACTTCTAACTCATGGTGCTCATGGGGAAGTCCCATAGCCTACCAACGTTCATCTTTATGGAAGAGGAGCCTGAGCATGCAAGATGGTCACATCTCTCAGAGTGCTTGTGGGAGGTCATGAGTGGAAATTAAAAGCTATTATCTCAAATATGAAATGGCATCAAAATCCTAAACTATGCAGTCCTAACTGCAGGGCCAGTCAGCACCTGCTTCACCATAAAAGAAAAAGGCGAACCACCATCTCTTTGTATTTTTACTGCCTGCCCTCCACGTTAATGTGCTACGTGTGCTTGCCTTTGCTTAGCTAGCGGTGGAAAACCACTTCCCCTCTCTGTGGCCCTGAAAATGACAACCACATGTTGTTCCAGTCTTTTCTCTCAGTTTTATTTTCCAGGTCTTAACTCATGATTGCCCTCTGGGTTTCTGTAATGGTAAGGGAATGTTTTCAATTGAAACAAGAGTTCCTGCCAAAATGAAAGAACATGAAAACATGATTCTGCATCACATATTTGTTAATCCTCTACTCTCCATTTGAAATTCAGAATTCAGGGGTTAAATTACAAGAGCGCTTTCAAATACAGCTTTAAAAAACTGTGTTTATCTGAAATCACAGGCAATCTTTATAGGAGCCTAGATATTAAAACTGTTTAAATGCAATTTTTTGAGGACGACTTTTGAATGGAAATGGAGAGTCTATTGAAATAAAAACTTTAATTAAATCATCATTTAGCTATTATGAAATAAAGACCTGATTTCATTAGTGCTTTCTAAGTTGTAGTTGCTGTTAAACATTTTAAAACACATTGTTTTACTAATTATAATAAAAAATGACTCTCGAGTTCTTGTGTATTAACTCCTTTAGTGGTACCCAGGAAATTCTGGGTGTAGAATTTTCTCTTCTTTTTTCCATCAATTTAATAAATTCCTGCTTATCATCAACATGAAAGTCTGTTTGTATTTAACAAAATTTCGGTTTTCCTTTTCTAAATCCTATATATTATCTTATTAATCTTTGAGTAGAGGTGAGTAACCTGCATAGCCAATAATAACAACTAACATTTGTTAAGCACCCCTTATCTTATGTATCTGAAACTGTGCCAAAGGATTTAGATGTAATATCTCGTTCCTTAAATGTTAAGATGAGGATCATTAATTTGCCAGTTTTTAAGGTAATGAAGCTGGACTTCAGAGAGATTAAGAAATGTGTCCAAGTCACACAATTTATAAATGTTGGAGCGAAAATTCAAACATAAATGTTTTTTTAATCCAGGCCTTCTGTTTTAGATCTATAAAACCCAGCAGGAAAAGTCCTTTACCTTCACTTATAATCTTAAAGAGAGACAGCAACCAGATAAAACATTAAAACTTTGAGTCATAGAAGTAAAAATCACATAGGCTCAAGCCTCTGAAATCCCCAATGGATCCCTCAGAAGTCCTGTAGAGCGATTTGCCCAAATGAGCCAGCGGCAAAGAAGGGAAAGGTGCTGAAGCCTCCTAAATCCCAATCTGGTGCATTTTCTACTAACGATATAGGCTTATGAGTGAGTAATTATATTTTAAAATTACACCAAGGTATAAAGTAGTATCATTATGTGATTTTTAAAAATTAAGTTTGGGCTTATAACTATATCAAATAGAACTTATGCTCGTGTTCTCAGTTATCTTATTGTCAGGGACATTGTGTAGTAAATGGAATGTCAGGATACAACTAGAGTAAATGACTCATTAGGATTGTGATAGGATTGGAGACAATATATTTCAGTCCTCAAAACTGAGATAGCTTTATTATTACTACATGATTATAAAAATCATCACCTGCTACTGAATGTGTTAAATATTCAGAAAAAATACAAAGAAGAAAATTCGTTCACAAATTTATCAGAGATTTTTACCTTACTATTTTTACATGTTAAATTCTAGGTTCTTTTCTATTCATATATGTATGGATTTTCCCACAAAATGGGGTTATAATATGCATATTGTTTAGAATGTACCTCTGCCACTTAACAACATGTTGGCTATGGAATACTTTCTGAGTCAACACACAGAAATCTAGCATAATTGTTCTTAATTAGCATAATTTTTATTAGCATAATTTTTAATTTTCGATAGTTAGAAATTTATGTTTTTCTCCCAAATTTGGAATATTTACAAAGTCTGAGGCAATAAACACCCTTGTATAACACCTTTTGAAAATTTGTCTAATTATTTCCTTAGGACAAAATTATAGAAAATGACTTGCTGAATCAAAGGGAATATAGTTTTAAGGCTTTTGGCAGCCTTATTTTCTGCTGCCCTCCACTATCATACCAATTGCTAAATATTTGAATATCTAAAATAATATAATCTGAAAATTATATTATTTTGTATTCAGTGGATACTTTTTATACTAATGTTGGGTACTTGTTATTTCTAAAGCATGGAGTCAATGACTATTGGTTGCTTTTCAAGTCTAATTGATGTTTGACACAGATTCCTACACTTTCCTAAAAAGCAATCTCTCTAAAATAACTTTATAAGGGATATTCTTATTCTCATTTACAGATGGGAAAACTGAGAAGAAAGGACATTAAAGGAACTGACTTTATTGACTCAGGAGAAATTATTTTTTTCTTTCCAACCTAGACCAGGCACTGATCAAAAGCACTGACTGGCTCTCATCAAGTGGAAGAGTGCCAGATATTCTAACACTGGTCACTTTTTGTGATTATTCTTCTCTTTTTTTGAGGGGAGGAAGTTTGCAGATATTTAGTTTTACTTTTATTAAAAATAGTTTTATAAATAAATATTTTATTCACAAATACTATGTGTTCAATACTGATGTTAGGTACACTTACAACAATTCTATCCTGTTTCACCTGCTTAAAGTACAAAAACAAGCTCACATTTTTCTCTCTAGAGTTATTACTGCATCACATGCACACAGTGTAAAAAAGATTTATACAATGCAATTAAATGAAAAAACATTCTTTCTTACTTTTCCATCCCTGCTTCCAATCTACAGAAGCAACTTGTTTTTTATTTTGTTTCTTTTCTTTTGCCATTTATTATATACCATGTAAATCTATATAATGTACCAAAATCTTTATCGATTTACCAATTTAGACTATAACTTTTGACTTCATGTTCTAACTATAGTTTATTTATATCAATGTCCACCTCTCCTCTTTTCTCTCAGATTTTGTTGGATATTGCTGCAATTATTTTTATAACTATTACCCATTCTCTATTTCTTTGTTTTCCTTATTAACAGAGGCAATGTGTCCAGCTATAAACACTCACATTCCAAGGCTCCATTTGAAAGATCAGGAACTCTGAGAGATTGTCCACTTCCTAATTCAGATAACACCCCTCTTACTTCTTGATGAAATGTGGAGGCAATGCTTGCAGGCACAACCGTCATGTTATAGCCATGAATTGACAAATGTAACAGTGACATGGTACAAATAATGGAGCAGAAACAGAGTGCCCCATTCCCAGGCACAGTGTTAGAAAGCTGGCCTGCTCTAACTGCCTCCATCTAGATCTTTTGTAGGTGGAGAAGATAAACCCCTTTAGTTTAACTACTGCCAATAAGGCTACTTGTTAGTTGTAGCTGGATGCATTCCTAACAGAAATAGTTATATTGTTTTCATTCTTCATTGATTCTTCATTGGTAACTTTATAAGTATAATAAAATAATATAGTGTGGGAATACATATAAGTATAATGATACACTTAAATCTCTCATTTCTTGTTTTATCCTCATTAGACAACATCTTATGACTGATTCCACTCTTTAATCATGTGTTTACTGTTATATTCAAAGACATGCTGGAATGAGGAAGAGGTTAAAGAGAGATTATTTGCCATCTTGAAGTAAGAATATCCATCTCTTTTGTATACTTAATTGGCTCAAGCTTCACATGACCTAGAATATTTTCCCCTTTCCTCTGGGGTAATTTCATTCTGTCATATAGCTCAGATGCTCCAAAAAGCCAGTGTTTCTGCCAAAGCATGGATAGCAGGATGCCCCACACTACAATGATCTTTGTTAGCTATTATGGCCCTGTGCTACTACAGACCTGGACTTGCATTGCTGAAGTTTTCAAATGTATGTTCACATTTATCCATTATTTTCAAAGCACATTCAAAAAATGACTGGATCAACAGAGATGTGTTGTCAGTCACATGAAGTGCCTGGAAGATGGTTTTGCTCTTCTTGCATGGTACTCAGCCGCCAGTCCAGACTCTTCCATCTTTCATGGTGCATTTCCTCTTGAGGAGCCCTTGATGATTCCTGGGAGCAGAAAGTCTCTACGCATCAAAACCAGAACAATTAGAGGCTTCAGAATTTTTATTTTTATTTTTGGCTGGAGCTGTCTTTGTTCTAGGATTGTGTATAGTAAAATGAAAGTATTGGCAGCCAGTAGGTTAGATGAAGATAAAGATTGCCTCTGGTGGAACCAAGGTGGATTTGGAAAGGGTTTACCTTTCATGCAGATCTATGAGTTATGTATTCAAGTATTCATTCATTCAACAAATGTTGATAGGCGGGCGGTGTGGTGCAATTAGTTAGTTGTGGAATCAGAAAGACCAACCTGTCCTTGAATACTTCCCCTGCTCTTCACCAACCCCGGAACTTGAAGCAAATTCCTTAATTCTTTACTACTTGCTTTCCTCCTTTCAAACGCAATGAAAGTGCTATCTTATAGCAACTCAAGGGTTAGCAATAATATATATAAAATTCTCTCTCTCTCTCTCCTCTAATCATGGAGCAATAAAGGTGTGATTCCTGAGTGGCCCAGTCACCCTGCCTCATTCAGGGAGAAGTATAAAGAAAGGAGGGGAGAAAAGATTTCTGATAGAGGAAAATCTCTAGTTCCTGTTCCTGAGACCCCTGAGCTGCCCTTCCTGCAACAATTGCTTTGATGCTATGAGCAATTCTATTCTTGCAACAGATCCCATTTTTACTTACTATGGTTGGAGTTGAGTTTCCATCACTTTCAGCCGAAAGGGTCCTGAGGGTGGCAGCTGAAATCCTCCTCTTTTCTTTGAGGGCATGTGGATTGTTGAGTGAGAATAATGAAGGTGGAGGGAGAGAAGGCAGGCTCATCACTATGGTTAAAGTAGACTGGTATTTGTGACTGAGTGTCTGCTTTGCCAGCTAGGGAACCCAGTAGTGGGTGTCAAGAAAGACCTATCTTCATTCTCTGCTTCAATAGCTCTCTAAAACCTCTGTGAACACATTTATCTTGCCTTGTAACTGCTCATCTTCTGCAGTAGGACTGAACTCCCTGAGGGCAGGCCTTGTGGCTCTAATGCCTTGAATGTTATAAGCTGTCCAACTCACGTGTGTAGAATGAATAGTGTGTAAATAAATATACAGAAAATTAAGAATTCCTCAATTGTCACTCATGTGAATGTGTCCTAAATACAGTCTTTCCACTTAATAAAAGAGTTACTAAATAGTACCATTGGCCTGAACCACTTAAAGTTTTGCATATCTTAGAACCTTGCCTCTGCTATTTACTCACCAGTGAAAGTAAATTATTTATCAGTCCTCAGATCTCTAATCTGCACTTTGACAAGTGTATTTTTTTTTTGAAATTCAAATGCTGTATTGAGAAAGATATAATCCATGAAGAGGGTATTATGACTAGTGTGCTTCTGGGTTAACTGTTTGGCCAGGATGGAAATAATATTGCAACTAGTTGAAGATCATTGTTGTGGAGTACCTCCAGACCTTATTACTGTATGGTCAGACCTGGGGGAAAGAATGAAAATTTATTTCCTTCTACTTTGGTTTAGTCAATAGGCTATTCTCTACTGGAGACAAACTATGTTTCACACTCAACTAGGTAGGTGACCACTTCATATCACAGCAAGGTGCAATCAGGCAGTGGGTTCCACAAGGTCAGTCTTCTCCCAGTTGATCGATGGCAGCAGTTCATTAAGGTCAAAATGTCAGAAATGTAAATAGTTCTTTCACTGCTTCCCTCCACCACTGTTTTCCCTTTGGCTTATTATCATTTATCACCTCTGGCAAATCAAAAAGAGAGAGAGAGAAGGAAAAATCAGGAGAGTTTTTAGACCGTTGGTGAAAATGCTGCTGCTGAATACGATGATGTCTCCTTGGAAGTTATCACAGCTTTATAGCCACAATCCCTTCTCAGAACCTTTAGAAGGTTTTTTGGCCCTGTCTGAGTGTCTCCACGTTATTCCGCTGGTGGGTTGCCTGTGTTTTTCCATTCTCAAGTAATGATTGGATAAGGAAGTAAGAACAGAATAGGGAACAGAGGCTCATTAGGGACGAGTAACAGCTCCCTGTGACAAGACATCTAACAGATGAAACATTGTTCCTGTCATCCTTTTCATTTTTGCATTTATGTGTCTGGGTTACCAGGAGATAAGAGAGAGAGATCAGTCTAGAAGTCCAGTGTGGGGCACCAAAGCTAATGAGATTTCAAGTGGGAGGCTGAGTTCCGGCAATAATATCTGTGAAACTGAGCAATGAAAGACAGAAAGCTTATTGGACATGCAATCAGAAAATAAGAGCCTAGGCCATTTTCTAATTATATGAATATATTTGAGATGCCCATGCATTTTGTGTTAGGCTCTATCTTATTGACCAGACAATTACATGATCCTAGTGTCATGGTGTTGTTTTTAATTACAGAGATAATTGTCTGAACTATCTGGGAATTTCTACAGATTTTGTGAAATTTTATTTTGGATAGGGATGGGATGCTTTAAAATAGAGGCTCCTATATTTCAGCAAGAGAATAATATATAACAATTGCCTGCAAAGAGGGAAAAAGCTACCATTTATTGATAACTATATGCCAGGAGTTTTTCTGGACAAATCCTACACAGGTGGTAGGTGCATAGAGGGCTTCCTTCTTCATACGTACCTCCCAAGCCAATGGGAACCTGGGATGAAGTCAAGGGTTTTGAATGAAACAATTTGAAAGTGAACCCTTCTTTGTCAACTATTACAGAAAGTCTTATAATATAACCCAGGGAAGTTGAGCACTCGTGACTTAATAAACACAAGTAAACCATAAGAAATAAGAACAAATTTAGATAAATGGAAAGAAAATGAATTTTTCATGCATATCACATTTATTATTTCAGGGGTGTGGCTTATAGTGGGAAAATAATCCGTGGAACTCAAAGGTATGTTGGAGTTTAGCAGAGATCCCGTTGCAGCCTGGAGGGGAGGAAGCTGTATTGAATGTTGCTTTTCTCCCTTGTGTGGCCTACTCTTCCCTAATAGATGCTAAGGTGCCACATATGCCTGACAGACCCCAATTGGTCTAAACCCAGTTCGCCAAATATAAAATATATCATACTTTAAACTATTTATAAGGCTTATAACAAATATAATGGAAGAAGTTATTTTAATAGCCCTTGAAGATTTCTGTGGCATTTTATTATTTTAATTTTTTAATTGACAGATAAAAATGGCATTTATTTATTGCATACAACATGGGGTTTTGAACTATATATACATTGTGAAATGGTTAAATCTATCTAACAAGTGCATTATCTCACATAGTTATTTTTTTTGTGGTGAAAAACATTTAACACCCATTCTCTTAGCATTTTTCAAGAATATAATGAATTATCATTAACTATAGTCACCATGCTTGTACAATAGATCCTTTGAACTTATTCCTCCTATATAACTGTAATTTTGTATTTTTTGACCAGCATCTCCCCAACCCTCTCCTACCCATCCCAACTATCCCCGCTCTGGCAACCACCATTCCATGCTCTGTTTCCATGGGATTAACTTTTTTATATTTTACATGTAAGTGAGATCCTGTGGTATTTACAAGGCCCTGTGTTGGACGAAGTCATACATCCCATTTTTGCATTTATTTCTCATAGAAATCTTGAAGAGTTTGGGGTATGATTGTTTCTAATTTATGTAACTTGCCCAAGACCATACAGGTACAAAGTGGCAGAACCCACAGTAGCTCTCAAGTTTGTATTACTTCATGCCCTGTGTTTTTTCCATCAGAGTATAGGAAACTTCAAAAATACAAAACAAACAAACAAAAAATTTGTACTTTCAATGCACAGATTTTCAATTTATGCATTTCTAGATTAGTAAATCATTTTCTGCTTTCAAAGTTATTTGTTTTACCTCTGGACTTTCATAAAAAGAAAATGAGCCAAGAAATTAAAAAGTGAAAGGAAAGAGAAATTTTCTGTGTATTTCCATTAAATAATGTATGCCATTTTAGTTTTTAAACATCCCTATGAGATAACAAAAGCAGCTTGTGTCAGACTTGAAAGGGAAACTGCGCACAGGGCTGTCTTGCTAGTACATGGATAAAAATGTAGTGGTCAAGAGAAGGAAATGCAGCCTTGCCAAGGGAAAAATGATGACTCATGATTCAGACAGTTGCTTACGAAAACCTTTAGAGAAAATATTCTCCGTAGAGTCTGGCAAAGGAGCAGATGGGAATTTCCTGCTATACTCTTTAGAGAAAGGAAGAGAGATTGAGAGTTCCCTTCTGAATGGGGATGGAAGGAGACCAACTGCTTGACTGAGGACAGCAGCCCTTTCTGCAAAAGATCCCCACAGGCCACTGGACATTAGTGCACCTACTTGGAACAAAGCCAGGAGCTGTTGTGCTGCTGCATTAGCCGCCGGGCAGTATAGCTTCTTGTTCCTTCTCTAAATTGCAATATTTGTGCTATGTAGTGGAGTAAAAATAGCATTTTGGTGGTAGTAGATGATTACAAGTAGTTAGGAGTATGATCCCTGGTTCCAAATATGTCTCTGTTCTTTACCTACTGTGGATTTGGTCAATTACTTAACCTTTCTGAGCCTCAGTTTTCTTAAGTATAAAAAGGAGAGAACAATACTTTCCTCATAGGGGTTCTCTGGATGATTGAATAACATGGTCTATCTATCATCTATCTATCTACCTATCTATCTATCTATCTATCTATCTATCTATCTATCTATCCATCCATCCATCCATCCATCCATCTCTCTGTTATCTATTGAGCTAGCTAGCTAGATAGCTAGTTCATCCTCAGCACATCCCTTGCAGAAAGTGAGTCCTTAAGAAATGTAGCTGTTATTGTTGTGTTTGCATTGTACTATCATTGCAAATATTTCCATTATGAAGACACAAGTTAAAAATAGATGCCTTGATGATTTCTCATGAAATTAAATATGGAATTACTGCATGATTCAGCAATTTTATATTTGGGTACACAGCCCAAGAAGTGAAAGCTGGGACGTGAATAGATATTTGTATACCCATATTCATAGCAACATTATTCACAATAGCCAAAAAAAGGAAGCACACTAAGTATCCATCAATGGACAGATGAATAAACTAAATGTGGTACACACACAAACACACACAGCCTTAAAACAAAGAAATTCTGAAACATGCAACAACAGAGATGAAACTTGAAGACATTATATTGTACTAAGTAGAATATGTCAGTCACAAAAGGACACAGATTATATTATTAGTCATATGAGGTACCTAGAGTAGTCAAATTCATAGAGACAAAAAGTAGAATGGTGGTTACCAGCGGCTTGGAGAAGGACAAATGAAGAGTTGGTGTTTAATGGGTTCAGAGTTGCAACTGAAAAAGATGAAAAAGTTCTGGAGATGAAGAGTGGTGATGGTTGCACAACAATATGAATGTACTTAATGTTACAGAACTTAAAATGTAACTTAAAAAGGGTTTAAATGCTACATTTTAAGTATATTTTGCCATAATATAAAAATGGGAAAAATCATTTCCTTAAGCACTGGCCTTTGTAATATGTAACTTGTATTGCACTTGGTGCAGATATGCAACGTGTGAAATGCTCTTGACTTTTTTCCCCATAGTTTTAGCATGCGGGGATCGTGATCCACTTCTTGGACTATCATTTAAAATATGATGGAGTATTGCAAATGTGCCATAAGTAAAAACCTTTAACAATCTAACCTCTAGCTGACAATGAACTTAGACTGTAACATAACTTTTTATTTCTAAGAGCCTGTTGATTTAATCTCATCTTGGAGTCTCATAAAAGAGATCTTAAGACATCAAATGATGTATGTTGAGTTTAACAACGGAACACAACAAGATGCTTTGGCTCCATTTTATTTATTTTTCAGTAAATATGTACTTTTTTATTTTGTGAGAGGTTTCAATGAAGTACAATGACATGTAATAAACCGTACATATTTAAAGTGGACACTGTGATAAGTTTTAACATGTATATACACCCCGGAAACCATCAACACAATCAAGATAGTGAAAATGTCCTTGTCCCCTCAAAGGTTTCTTTGTGTTGCTTTGTAAACTCTCCCTCCATCTCATTCCTCAATACAACTGCCCCCACCCCCAGGTAACCACTAATCTGCTTTCTGTCATTATAGATTAATTTTCCTTTCTAGAGTTTTATAGAAATAGGCCAATAGAAAATTTATTCCCCTTCCCTTCCCTTCCCTTCGTTCCCTTCCCTTCCCTTCCCTTTCCTTGTTTTTTGAGACAGAGTCTCCCTTGTCACCCAGACTGGAGTGCAGTGGTGCAATCTCCACTCACTACAACCTCCACCTCCCGGGTTCAAGTGATTCTCCTGCCTCGGCCTCCTGAATAGCTCGGATTACAGGCAATTGCTATCATGCCTGGCTAATATTTGTATTTTTGTAGAGATGGGGTTTCACCATGTTGTCCAGGCTGGTCTTGAACTCCTGACCTCAGGTGATCTGCCTGCCTCGGCCTTCTAAAGTGCTGGGATTACAGGCATGAGCCACTGTGCCTGGTCCTATTTTCTTATATTCAGCATACTTTTTTCTGGAGATTCATCCATGTTATTGTGTGTATCAATGATTCATTCCTTTTTATTGTTGAATAATATTCCATTGTATGGATATACTACAATTTCTTTAATCATTCATTTGTGATGGACAAATAAAGTGCCCACAAACATTCATATACAAGTCTGTGTATAGAGACATCCTTTCTTTCTCTTGGATAAGTACTGGGGAGTTGACTGGTTGGATCATGCGATAGGTATATGATTATCTTTTTTATAAACTGCAAAAATGGTTTTCCAAAGTCATTGAACCATTTTTTGAAAGTTATAGTTGCTCCACATCTTTGCCAATCCTTGATATGGTGAGTCCTTTTAACTTCAGCTGTTCTAATAAGTATGTAGCAGTGTCTTATTGTTGTTTAATTTGCATTGTTAAAGGTTAAGATATTTGTCTTTTTCTGTCTTGCTTGCCATCTCTGTACCTTCTTTCCTAAAATATGTGTTGAAATCTTTTGTCTGTCTTTTATTGGGTTATTTGTTTTCTTATCATTGAATCTTGAGAATTCTTTATGTATCAATACAACTTCTTTATCAGAGAGGTGACTTGCAAATATATTCTCTCAGTCTGTGACATGTCTTTTAATCCTCTTAAGAGAGTCTTTTGAAGTGGACTCCATTTTTTAAAAATTCATAGGCTAATTGTTGGGGGATATAATTTGAATAATGCATTATAGGTTTCTAGGAACACCCTCCATGTGAATGTCAAAACAGAATAACAATTGAAACATAATTGTGTGATTTGGTGATAAGTATGATGTGAACATGTTTTTGGAGTACTCTCCATCAGGTCAATTAACGAGTTAAGTTGTTAACTTGATTCTAAATTAGGAGAGTATAATTTTGTGCTGGTACTTCTAGTCCAATTTTTGAGTTTGTCTTAAACTATCCTAGTAAATTTTAGGCAATTAAACTAATGTTTAAAAAGCAACAATTAATGTTGAGAACAAAGGGATTCATAAAACAGTTCACTTTTTAGACTCAACAAGCACCAGGGCAATGTGTTTAGAGAAAATGTTTGCAATCAACAAGGTATGGTACTGGGTGACATTCATCTTCTGACTCTGTTACCAACTGCTGGCTCTCTCTGTGTGTCCCACAGCCAAACCAGCCAAGAAGAAATCCATGTTGATTAGGGCCCCCACAGTCTCTGCTTGGCAGACCGCTCATGCATCAGAAATAGAGCTTGTCCAAGAGGGCTGGTTAACTTTGCTCAGAAAGGACAGAAGCTATGGCAGGTCCTCATGGTGGAAAGGGCTCCCCTGGAGTCAAATCATTTCACATTCGCTATCTGACCTACGCCAACAACAATCCTTGAGAAAGCTTTTACCATATTAACATACTAATTTGCTATTTGCATGTCTTTGATGAAACATCTGTTCCAATATATTATCCATTTTTATTATTTTATTTATTATTTATTTTATTATTTTATTAGTGTTTTTTTATTGAGTTTTCAGAGATTTTAAAAAATACATTCTGGAGACAAGTCTTCTATCAGATATACGATTTGCAAATACCTTCTCCCAGTTTGTGGCATGTTCTTTTCATTTTCTTAAGAGTATTTTATGAATAAATTCCTGATCAGATGTTATCTGAATACTTGAACGTGTTTAATGCCACCTAAAATGCCTAAATAACAACTTTGTTGACGGCAAAAAAGATAATACAAATGTGTGCTGATACTACCCTGCATCTGTATGGCAATTTTAAGCAAAATTCAAATATTTATATGGAACCCAGATGTTCACCAGCGCCTTCTTACTGCTCAAGAGCTAATAAGACAGCTCCTTCTCCTAATCCAGCTCTGTGGATTCCTAAGGTGTGACTTGGGAAGGGGTAAGGTGGCTCTGTTGTCATTGTTTTGCCTTCTGTTTCTTCTAATTTGGTTTATCTATGAAGGTCTGGCCACCCCATGTTTTTTACCCCATACTATTTCAAACATGAGCCCGGGCACTTTCTGTGATTTGTACACAGAAGTTCTATGCACATAAAGACTTTTCGTGGTAGCCATTTTTATTGAAGTTTTGGAGATGATGGCGGACAGATTTTCAACACATCAGCACACACAATTTCACACCGCACATGAGCTACCCTGTTCGGAAAAGTTCTTTTTTCATCCCCACCAGCAGAGGTTTTCACTGTCTGCCTTGTTCCAAGTAGTGTCACAGTTCCAGAGCTTTGGGGGATTTCTGTCTGTCTCCTTTCTCCTTAAAAGCAAGCTGACACACAAAATGTGCTATTAGTATTTTACTGTCTTTTCTGCTGCCACACCCATAACCTCAAGATCTCACTAGATATTGAGTGAAGCCTCATTAGATATTTTTCTACAGACTCATTAGATATTTTTCTAAACAAAGAGTGTTTTTCTTACGAGGTATTCTGGTGCCAGCCAAAATAATATTATTATTTTACTTTGTTCCTCATGCCTAGTCATCGGTTCAGCACATGCAAATGTACACCTTTGGGCTAGTCGCCTTCATTTTTATTGGAATTAATTTTAATTGTTATTTATCTTCTACTGGTTATGGACATATTTTTGGCATTCTGGATGGGCTGACATGCTAAGCTGTGATACAGTATTTCTAATTCTGCAGAATTGGCCTCTCTCCTGTCATTCTTGTCCCCTCATGGAGGTACAGCAGGTCTTTTCAAGAACTTGCCAGTTTCTGGGCCAGTTTAGCAGTTTAGCCCAGAGAAAGCAGCAGACAATAGGGGCCCCTTGCTGAGAGAGATTTCTTTAGCTTCCTCTTCGCTTCTCTAGACACTGCCTGGACTCTGCATTGCTACTTGCTCATCTTGTCCTTGACTCCTAGAAAAAGGGGAGTTCGGCTACAGAAGGGCTTTTGGCAGAGCCGGTGTGGACAGCTGGGGGAAGAGTGAAGCTTGAGGGGGGCTTGACTGGTTTGAGTCAATGGCAGCAGGCCCCGCAGGATGACATTTCTTATTTGCATAGCCCGTGTGCTACCCGCTTTGAACCGGAAGGGGGAGACTTGAGTTCATTGTCTATACAATAGTAGCTTGTCTGGAACTCTTAATGAACAGATTACTTCTCCTGAAAGCTGCTTCTTTTAAAAGGAACTCAGATTTCTATACTGCTCTAGGAAAAAATGCCCAGATACAAATAAAGGCTTTTATGATTCTTCCCTTTGAACTTCTTTTTTAAATCTCCACTCACTAGAGAGTGAATGAAATCACTATGTGGCCATAGGCAGTTACTAAATTTCTTTGAGATTTAGTTTCCTCTCCTGTGAAATGGCAATAACGTACTTGTGCCTACCTGAGGGGTGCTTGTGGAGAAGATTAAGTCCACTTACCTACATAGGAGCTCAGCACAGTGCCTATTTCATTAGAATCTCTCAGTAAACAGCAACTGTTAATGGCAGTAATAGCCATTATGACCCAAGTTCCTGAGTTTCGGTACAAAGACAAAAACCTAACCAGTCGGCCCATGCTGACCAGGTGCCCAAAGAGCTCCTAGAAAACCTTGATGTTTTCCCGTTGTAAGCCCTGGGAAAAATTAATGCCCTCTCTATCCCACCTAAACTTCCCTTTCTCCTATGTTCCCTGGCTTTTTGCTTGGTTTGAAGCCAGACTTAAACTGCTGCACCTTTCATTTGGCTTTAGGGACTATGTGGCATCCGCAATGCAGAGTGACAGAAAACTGGACAGGACATACCTGGAATTCTGTATGAACAAGGCAGTGGGGACCAGAAGCAGACTTACTTTTTTGAAAAAATGGGGAGAAAACTAATCACATGGCTAGGGTATAAAAAGGGTTCTTCTTCCTCTGATGCCTGTGCCATGCCAGCAGACAGAGACCCACGCTCCCCTAAGATACCCACACATCTTGGCTGTCCCATGAAGAGCAGAATAAAGAGATTGCTGCTTAATAGTGTCATGGAAGTAAGTGGGACTTCTCACACTTAAGCTTGCAGGGATGGTGGGGAGCATATAATTATTTTAAAATCTTTCCAGGAGCAAAGTATCCCCCAGATAACATGGGGAGGTTAGGGAGAACACAAAAGCTGACATATTCCTCTGGCTATTCCTGATGGCCAGCTCAATTCTAACTTTATGAGCAGAGAATCTGGAGCACACAGTAGGAGCAATGGGAAACCCAGGTTTAGTTCCAGACCCTCCTGCTTGCCTCTTCTCTCTTAGTCCCATAGCAGTTCATACATATTTATTCCCCCATAAGGATCAGGTCCCCTTATTGTCTCTTACCTTATATATTCCACATGGCTTTCTTGAATTTTACATTCCTTAAAGGCAGGGGCCAGAAACTATACTACTTTGCAGGTATATTTTAAAAAGAACAACTAATAGGTACTCAGCAATTTTATAATATGGATGGTTATATAAATCAAAATGAAATTAAAACTGCCATGTTGAATTATGCATCAAAAATAATTTATTTTCCAAAATAAAGTTTAAATAAAAAATAAAAATAACTCATAATTTAATAAAAATTTTAAAGTCTTCTAGTGTTCTTTCATATGCAGTACATTAGCCATCAGTCACTTAAACAGCCTCTGCCGGTTGAAGAATGCTTGAAGTAATTGTCCAGTCCCAGAGGCACAGGCTAGGAGATCTTCAGTTTCGGAGGTAACCTGTAAGTTTGTTAATGAAGACAAAGTTCCTGAGGATTTCCACTCTGACTATGGTCCAGGCACAGTGACTGTACTCCTTGGCCTTCAGGTAATGCAGAATCCTTCCATAGTATCTTTTCAGGTGCAGACTGCTCATGAATTTTCCCCTGGTGAAATCTTCTTTCTCCAGTTTTTCTTCTAGGATTGTCTTCAGATGGTCTATCTGATGATAGACATTAGCAAGGAGGTTCTCCACAATAGTCTCATTCCAGCCAGTGCTAGATAAATCTTGTCTGAAAATAGCGAAGATGTTCTGGAGCATCTCATAGATGGTCAATGCAGCGTCCTCCTTCTGGAACTGCTGCGGCTGCTTAATTTCCTCAGGGATGTCAAAGTTCATCCTGTCCTTGAGGCAATATTCAAGCCTTCCATTCAATTGCCACAGGAGCTTCTGACACTGAAAACTGCTGCTTCTTTGTAGGAATCCAAGCAAGTTGTAGCTCATGGAAAGAGCCGTAGTGGAGAAGCACAACAGGAGAGCAATTTGGAGGAGACACTTGTTGGTCATGATGAGAACAGGAACAGTGTCGCCTACTACCTGTTGTGCCAGAGCGAAGGCTTCGAAAGTTTGCAGTTAGAATGTCCTTTCTCCATGGGTATGGCCTATTTATATGACCTGGTCCTCTCTCTATTCAGAGGAATTTCCCACTTTCAGTTCTCCCTTTCAGTTTTCCTATGTCATTTGCATATGTAGTAGTTTCTAAAACTCTTTATTTAAACTCCTATCTTATGTTATATATATTAGAAAAAAAGATATACAAACTGTAAGATTTTCTAATGTTTTTTAAAGTTTCAGTGAATGACTAAAGCAAATTGTGAAAAAAGACTTGGGAGAAAGCAAAGGAAAGCAAATGGCCTGAGAATTCAAGAACCTCAAAACAGCCAAAAGATAAAGTTGGTCCTCCCTATCCATGTGTTCTGTACCCGTGGATTCTACCAACTGTAGATGGAAAATATTTTTTTAAAATACAATAAAAATAATAATACAACAACAAAAATAATGTAAATTTTAAAGATACAGTATTACAGCTATTTATATAGCATTTATATTGTATCAGGTATTATAAGTAATCTAGGGATGATTTAAAATATACAGAAATACGTGTGCCGATTATATGCAAATACCACATCATTTTATAAGGAAATTGAGCATCCTCTGATTCTGCTGAGGCAGCAGGATGGTGATCCTAGAACCAATCTTCTTTGGATACTGAGAGACTGAGAGATACCTAGATTTACTGAAAAGCCAATCAGGGAATAGTAGCTGAAACTAGAAGGAGTTTTGCCGAATATGATAATAGGTTACTGTGAGAGGGCCTTGGAAACTTCTGAAAGGCACTGGAATAGTCTAGGGTGTAAGAAATTTTCAAATCAACCAGTCACAGCCCTTTTTGGATAGGATCCTACACGGAGGAGAAACTGCCACAAGTGGAATCACACTTCAGCAGGATGTAAACAACAGAGACAAGGATAGAGAAGCCCCAACCAGGGTGGGATGGAGAACTCAGAAGGCAGGCTACTATGTTTTTGACCATTTCACAGAAGCTGACAGAAGAGGGAGCTCTGTGAAGTTAGAAAAACCACCCTGAACCACTTCCTGGTTCAGGAAAAATAAGCTCTTACAAGACCAAACAACAGAAAAGTACTGAGATGGAATCTCATATAAATTTATTACTAGAAAAAAGAGAAGGCTTTGGGAAGATGGCTGATTAGAAGCATTTGTGGTCTGTGACACTCTGCTCTTGAAGCCTTTGGCCAGGATGGTCTGACTGCCCTGAGCCTGTCATGCTGTGAGAAAGCCCAAACTAGCTGACAAGGAGAGACCATGAAAATTGGCAGTGTATTTCAGAATTTAAAATTTCAAGCAATGAAATTGTTCCTTTAACTTGCAATACCATTACTAGTTATTTACCTATGGCTATCCCTGCAGAAGTATGCATGTGTATGTGCGTGTGTATTATAGATACATACAAAACATATATAAATGTTTATTATATTACTATCATAGTAAAGAAGACAAATGTCCATCAGTAGGGAGCTTGTCAAGCAATACTATCATGTGGACAAGATGGAATATTATTCAGCCATCAAAAAGGATAATCAGCTGATACAGACCCATATCATAGATACATTTAGTGAAAAGAGCAATACATATAAGAAAGGATATGATATTTTCATTTGTTTTGTAAGTTACTAGAAAGGTATACATACGATGCTGTTATATGCATATGTTTTTTTCCTTTGGGTAGAATTACTATCTATTAATAGTAGTTACCCTGGAGAATAATGCTGATAGGGTGAGGAAGCAGCAAGGAAGGAAAATCTTCACCTTTTCACTTCATGCCTTTAGAACTATCTGTATGTGAGTTTTTTCCTTGTAATAAGAAGAGGTCTGGGAAACAGGGTTATTAGGCTACTAGGGAATTAGGTTGTTACATTTGTAATTTAGTGCACTTTGAGAAAATTTAATAAATGTTACTAAATGTTAACCTTTATTTTGTTTTATTTGCATTTAAAATGTTCTATTATGAGCATATATTATTTTTGTCCTTAGGAAATTTGAAAGATACCAGTTAATATTGAAAAATAGAATATAAAATTGTACATACAATATGACTATACAAAAATATGTACAGAAAATTAATAAAAGGAAGTAAACCACCATTTTAATAGTAGCTTGATTTGGCTTGTGAAACTAAAGAGTGATTTTTTTCCTCCTTATATTCTTTGTATTTTCCAATTTTCTACCAGTAAACAAGTATTGTTTCATAACAGACTAATTTACATTATAAAATAAACGAGTCCCAACCTTTCTGGTTATTCTGCCTCTCTATGGGTTTCATTCTCTCTGGCCTTCTGGCCTTTGCAGGCCAGCTCTTAGCAAGACCTTGGCCATCTCATGCATTTTAATAACAATGAGTTTTCGAATATCAAAAAAAATCTCGGCTCTTCAACTCAAAAATGTCTGTTATGTCAGTGATTGAGTAATTCCTTGGGGTTTTGAAAAGCATTCTCAGATTAGTCTGGAATCATCCATAGCTCATAGCACAAAAGCCAATGCAAGGAGCTTCAGAGGTTAGTCAACCTAGAAATGGCCATCCCTCCAGGAAAGAGGAGACAGTCCAAAGAGTCGGGTCACTGGGGCCTGCTCCTACAGAGTGACTTGCAGGCTTGTATAGAGTTGACCTTTCTAGGTGCAACCGAAGGCCTCATCACTGCCCACATCAAAAGGCCTCTGATCCTCCATCCTGAAATGGTCCTTAGAGAGTTCATAATCTAATACAATAAAAACAGCAGTAGTGGCAGTAGTACTAGTTATCATTTATTGAGCACTTACTATTTGCCATTCTTTCAATAATCCTCATAGTAAACATTTGAGATAGGTTATTATCATCCCCATCTTACACAAGAGGGAAATGAGGCTTAGAGAGGCTGCGTAATGTGCCCAAGATACACACTGCTAATAACATGGGTAGATTGCATTTAAAGCTGTGGTCTTTCCTGTAGAATATCAAGCAGACTATGGCTGACATCTTCAGATAGGTTCATGGTGTCAACCATGGTGGTGATGATGGCTCTCAAAGAAAAAAGAAACTACATCTAGTGGAGAAGATGAGGAGGTATTCATTGCCCTAAATGCAGGCAGTGTGCCTAAAGAATTGGTGTGATCACTACAGGTAGAGATGGCTGTGGTGAGGTGACGTGGTTGAGGGCATTCAATTGGTACTGTCCAATAAAGTCACATATGCAATTTACAAAGCTCTAGTAGACATATTGAAAGAGTAAAAGAAACAAGTGAAGTTAATTTTAATAATGCGTTTTATTTAGCACAATATATCCAAAATATTATAATTTCAACATGTAGCCAATATAAAATTATTCTTGAGATAATTAAATTTTGTGTACATTCTTCAAAACATGATGCATATTTTTACACTCACGGTGGAGTTCAATTTGGACTAGTGCCATATAAAATGCTCACCAGACACATGTGGTTAATGGCTACCATGATAGACAATAGATACCATGATATCCACAGCTCTAGATAGACAGAGACCGGCACAAGCACAGCCAAGAGAATTAACAAGTTTGCAGGAGCAAAGACAAGGAGCTTCAATTGTGGACAGGCTTCATTTTAGGAATCAAGGAGACTAAGGGTGGAAAAATGAGGTTGAGCTGTACTATACAGTCTTGAATGCCAGAGTGTAGCATTTGGACTTCATTCAAGAGGTCTTTGTCAAAGAAGAGACTGGAGTTTTTTCCCTGGGCAGAACAATAGGCAGAAATGTTAGACGTGATTGGAACCAGGAGATGTGAGGAGAGGTCCTGCCCAGAGGCTCTCATGGCTGTGGAGCGTGAAACAAAGGCCATAGCTGTGGAAATGCAGCAAAAGGAATGGAAACAGAAAAATAAAAAGGGAATTTTTTTTCTGGTTTCTTCTCTTTGTTCTCTAGCTACTTCCTGCTATTGTGTTCATGAGGCGCTTCCTAATATTCCACTTCCAGTTGCCTTTGTGGAGTTTCTCCTCTACCCCTTCTCCTGAGGATTAGTAATAATCTTGGCAGAAGCTCACCTACGAATGGGTTAAAGTTTCTTCCTTTTAAAGACATCATTTTAAGTTTTAGCTTCATTTCTCTTCTTTTATTGGAGTTGTATCAGAATAACCAGGAAAATTTATTTAACTTTCTGTCTACCAGGGAAACCTATTTCTTAGACCAGCCCAGGGTGTATCTGCATTGTAAGGGTTAATGCCTCAACCCTTTCCTGGCCTTTTCCCCCCCACCCCCGCTTTTTTTTTTTTTTTTTTTTTGAGACGGAGTCTCGCTCTGTCTCCCAGACTGGAGTGCAGTGGTGCGATCTCGGCTCCCTGCAAGCTCAGCCTCCTGGGTTCACGCCATTCTCCTGCCTCAGCCTCCCGAGTAGTTGGGACTACAGGCGCCTGCCACCATGCCTGGCTAACTTTTTTGTATTTTTAGTAGAGACAGAGTTTCACCATGTTAGCCAGGATGGTCTCGATCTCCTGACCTCGTGATCCGCCCGCCTTGGCCTCCCAAAGTGCTGGGATGATAGCCGTAAACCACCGCGCCTGGCCGTCTTTCCCTTTGTTATTTGTCCCTTCTGTGGACATTATTTTTGTACATATCCTCTCCTCCCCTGGTTAACTTTCCATTGTATGAAAAAACTACTTCCAGTCCCTGTACCAGTTCCTTGTGGTTAATGAGGTTTGGAGAGACAGAGTGACATTTAGAAACTAAAACTTGAATGATATTTCTAGTCATTTGAAATCATTTTAATTTGGAAATGCTTTTCTATAAATTTCAGAGATAGGAACCAATTTGTCCTTCTCTTTTGAATATAATTATCTATACGGGACTATTATGTATCTAGAAATGAACATTTTAGTTGTCTTCTCTTCCTTCTCATATCTTCAGTTATTTCTCAAGGAAGAGGGTCCCTATCAAAGAATGATAAATTATACAAGAGGAAGAGTTACTGAGAAGTACATAAACAGTGGCAGAACAGAAATGAACCCAAAAATAATCTTTCAGAAATATCTTGGGAGGCCAATAAATTCTTTCATAAGAGATTAATACATAAACAGGAGAATTCCCACTTCCTCTTTTAAGAAAAAGCTTATAAAACAGTAATATACATAGAAAATTATGGATAAATCTTAAGTATATAGCTCAATGAATTATTATAAAATAAAAACGTCTGCACTCTTTTGTAACCACAAACTAAACATTATCAACACAACAGAAATCTCCCTCTTATTCCCTCGTCTTAGTCTCTTTGGGTTGCTCTAACAAAACACCATAGACTGAATGTCTTATAAACAACAAGCATTTATTTTTACAGTTCTAGAGACTGGAAAAGCCAAGATTAAGGCCCTAGCAGATTCAGTGTCTGATGAGGGCTTGCTCTTTGCTTTGTATACAGCACCTTCTCATTGCATTCTCATATGGTAGAAGGGGAAAACAAGGTCCCTCAGGCTCAGGCTTCTTTTATAAGGCACCAATCCCGTTTGTTAGGGCTCTTCTCCCATTACCTAATTACCTACTAAAGGACCCACTTCTTAAAATGATTGCATTGGGGATTAGGTTTTAACATGTGAAATTTGGGGGACACAAACCTTCAGACTCTAGCACCTCGCAATCATTATTCTCTCTCCTCTCGCTTGTCACTACTTTCTTCTCCCGATGTCGCTACCATGCAGTCCTTTAACATTCTATATTCTGCCTGTTTCTGAGCTTTGTATAAATGGTTTCTTACCCTCAATAGAATATCTGTGAAATTCATCTATCTTGTGTTTATAGTTTATTAATTTACATTAATGTGTCTTACTCTAATTAGAAGTATACCACAATGTTTTATCCCTTCTACTACTAATAATTTTAAAAAAATATTTGCCATGATGATTAATGCTGCTATGAAATTCCTTGTCTGTATTTTTTACTGCACATTAGTACATACTTCTCTTGGGTATATGCCTAGAATGAAGTAACTGGATCATAGAATATGTATATGTTCAGATTTAGCAGATAATATTGTAATGACTTCCCAAATGTTTGTACCAATTTACATTCTTACTATCAGTGTTTGAGAAGTTTCAGTTGTATCAGACTCTTGCCAACTTTGATATTATCAGTCTTTTTAATTTCAGCCATTCTATTGTTGTACAATAATACTTCATTATAGTTTAATTTGCATCTCTCTGATTATTAATAAGTTTCAACATCCTTTCATATGTTTATTGACCATTTGGATATTTTCTTTGTGAAGAGCTTGTTTCAATCTCTTGTTGACTTGTCAGATTTTAAAAATTATATGCAGATGATATAATTGTTTACATACAAAATACAAAAGAATTTATAGATAAACGATTCAAATTCAGCAAGGTCGCCAAGCACAAGATCAATATTAACAATCAATCATCTCTCTTTAGCAACAAAAAAGTGAAAAATTACATTTTAAAAATGACACCATAGACAATGTATAAAAATAATCTACTTGGAAATAAATCTAGGCAAAGAAGTGCAAGACTGTTACTCAGAAAACTTACAAATTGTAAATGAGAGGTTAGTGAAGATCTAAATGAATGAAGATCTAAATAAACTTACCAATTGTGAGAGAAATTAATGAATATCTAAGTTAATGCAGAAACAGAGAGACATACCATATTCATGAACTAAAAGACCTAATATTGTGAAGGTATACTTTCTTTGCACATAAATTTATAGTCAATATGTTCACCCCCCAAAAAAGCTGTTTGTTAACTTGCCAACCTCATTCTAAAATTTATATAGAAGTCCAAAAGACAATAACAAAAATATTCTTGTAGAACAAAATGGGAAAGAATGTTCCACTAAATATCAAGATTTAGAACAAAGCATGAGATGTGTGGGGATAGACAGTGAGACTGATAAAATAGAGTAGAGCTCAGAAAAAGACCCATTGATATATGTAAATGATTTAGGAAAAAATATGGCATTTTACAGTGGGAAAATGATGATCTTTTTCTTTTTTAGAAAAACAGGGAAATAACTGTATATTTATATGTAAAAAATAAAAGTGAACCCATATGTCATACCATATGCACACACACAAAAAATCCAGTGAATTATAAGTCTAAATGGAGAAGGCAAAACTTTAAACCTTTTAGAAAATAATATAGAAGCATGCCATCATGACTTCAGTGTAGAGAAAAATGTCTTATGACTTGAAGTCCTAACCACAAAGAAAAGATTGTTAATTAGATGGCATGAATATTAAGACTTATTTTTAAAATTAAAAAAACATTAAGAAAATTCAGGCCATAGAATGACAGAAAATATTTGTAGCACTCCAGAAAAGAGAATTATAATATGCAGATTATAAAAAGAAGTCTTACAAATCAGTAGAAAATAAAACTAGACAAAAATTTGAACAGACAAAAGAGAAACTCTAAATAATCATTACACATAAGAAACTCAATCTCAGAAATCAGAGAACTATCATTGTATATACACTAAATTAGAAAAATATTAGAAGGCTGAGTAGCATCAATGGCAATATTGATAGTATATAACCTTGATATGATGTGATAAGAACAGTACTTTACCCCATGGACTTCCTCCCCAAACCCTTACCCCTGTTTAAGTCATGACAAATACACTTTAAAAACCATTACCCTATATCTAACCAGTACTCCTCAAAACTATCAAGGTCATCAAAAATAAGAAAAGTCTGAGGAACTGTCAAAACTAAGAGGAACCCAAGGAGACATGAGAATTAAATGTAATGTGGCATTCTGAATGAGATCCCAGAATAGAAAAAGAACAGTATCTAAAAAACTAATGAAATGTAAATGAAGTTTGAACTTTAGTTTTTTTTAAAGAAAAGAGTAGCATTAACATGGCAAAGCCATTTTCATATTTTTCTTGACCATTAAGTACAAGTCTATAATTAAAAATTTTTTAAATGTAGTCTGGAATATTGCCAGAAACAAAAGTACAGCAGATACCTGTGCTGTTGCCTAGCTATCCATGGCTGATTGGTCTAAAATGAGATACATTAACTCTCCTCCATGTTTTTTGTTTTCTTTTTAAATGAAAGACTTTACTTTTTAAGAGCAGTTTCAGGTTCATAGCAAAATTGAGAAGAAGATACAGTCAAGTTGAGGAAGTTTTCCTCTATTCCTAGTTTACTGAGAGATTGCATCATGAATGGGTATTAAATTTTTGTCAAATGCTTTTTCTGTATCTATCAATATGACCATGTGATTTTCTTCTTTAACCTGTTGATGGGACAAATTACGTTAATTGATTTTCAAATGTTGAACCACCCTTGCATATCTGGAATAAATTCTACTTGGTTGTGGTGTATTTTTTTTTATGCATTCTTGGATTCTTTTTGTTAATATTTTGTTGAAAATGTTTGTCTCTTTGTTCATGAAAGATATTGGTCTGTTGTTTTCTTTTCTTGTAATGTCATTTTCTAGTTCTGGTGTTAAGGTAATGCTGGCCTAGTTGAATGATTTAGGAAGTATTCCCTCTGCTTCTGTCTTCTGAAGGAGATTGTAGAAAGCTGGTATAATTTTTTTTTTTAAATATTTGATAGAATTCACTAGTGAACCCATCTGGGCATTGTGTTTCCTGTTTTGGGAGGTTATTAATTATTGATTCAATTTATTTAACAGACGTAGGCTATTCAGATTGTTTATTTCTTCTTTTTACATTTTTCAGATTATGTCTTTCAAGGAATTGGTTCATTCTATTTAGTTATCAAATTTGTAGGCATAGAATAGTTCATAGTATTTTTTTAATTCACTTTCAATGCCTATAAAATTTGCAGTGATGTTCCCACTTTTATTTTTGATATTAGTAATCTATGTCCTCTTTTTTCCTTAATTATCCTAGGTAGATGCTTATCAATTTTATTTATCTTTTCAAGAACCAGCTTTTTTATGTTGATTTTCTCTATTGATTTACTGTCTTCAATTTTATTGATTTCTGCTCTAATTTTTATTTATTTATTTATTTATTTTACTTACCTTGGATTTACTTTGCTCTTATTTTTCTACTTTCCTAAAGCAGAAGCTTAGGTGATTAATTTTTACAACGTTCTTTTTTTCTAATATTGCACTCAGTGCTATAAATTTCCCCATAAACACTGCTTTCACTGGATTCCACAAATTTTTGTTAAGTTGTGTTATTTTCATTTAGTTCAATATATTTAAAAGTTTCTTTTGCCAACCAAGATTACTTTACCCAACAAAGTTGACCTTCAGAAATGAGGGAAAATAACTTCACCAGACAAACAAAAGCTGAGGTAGGATGGCACTACTAGACCTACTGACAAGAAATGCTAAAGGGAATTCTTCAAGCTGAATAAAAGGATTCTAGTTAATAACATAAAAACATGAAAGAATAAAACTTACTGTAGGAATAGGAACAGCTTTTGTCTGCAGCTCCCAGCAAGACCAACACGGAAGGTGGGTGATTTCTGCATTTCCAACTGAGCTACCCAGTTCATCTCACTGGGATTGGTTAGACAGTGGGTGCAGACCATGGAGGGCAAGCAGAAGCAGGGTAGGGCGTTGCCTCATCCGAGAAGCACAAGGGGTTGGGGAATTCTCAGGAAGCCATGAGAGACCATGCTGTGAGGGACAGTGCTATCTGACCCAGATACTATGCTTTTTCCATGGTCTTCACAACCCACAGACCAGGAGAGTCCCTTGGATGCTTACACCACAAGGGCCCTGGGTTTCAAACACAAAACTGGGCAGCCATTGGGGCAGACACCGAGCTAGCTGCAGGAGTTTTTTTTTTTTTGCACCCCAGTGGTGCCTGGAACACCAGTGAGACAGAACCGTTCACTCCCCTGGAAAGGGGGCTGAAGCCAGGGAGCCAAGTGGTCTAGCTCAGTGGATCCCACCCACACAGAGGCCAGCAAGCTAAGATCCACTAGCTTGAAATTCTTGCTGCCCACACAGCAGTCTGAAGTCAAACTGGGACACTCAAGCTTGGTGGGGGGAGGGGCATCTGCCATGACTGAGGCTTCAGTAGGCAGTTTTCCCCTCACAGTGTAAACAAAGCTGCCTGGAATTTTGGACTAGGCAGAGCCTACTGCAGTGCCTCAAAGCAGCTGTAGCCAGACTGTCTCCCTCGATTCCTTCTCTCTGGGCAAGGCATCTCTGAAAGAAAGGCAGTGGCCCCAGTCAGGGGCTTATAGATAAAACTCCCATCTCCCTGGGATAGAGCACCTGCAGGAGGGGGCAGCTGTGGGCCCAGCTTCAGCAGACTTAAATATTCCTGCCTGCCAGCTCTGAAGAGAGCAGCAGATCTCCCAGCACAGTGCTCGAGGTCTGATAAGGGACAGACTGCCTCCTCAAGTGGGTACCTGACACCCATACTTCTTGATTGGGAGACACCTCCCAGCAGGGGTCGACAGACACCTCATACAGGAGAGCTCCAGCTGGCATCTGGCAGATGCCCCTCTGGGATGAAGCTTCCAGAGAAAGGAGCAGGCAGCAATCTTTGCTGTTCTGCAGCCTTCACTGGTGATACCCAGGCAAACAGGGTCTGGAGTGGACCCACAGCAAACTCCAGCAGACCTGCAGAAGAGGGGACTGACTGTTAGAAGGAAAACTAACAAACACAAAGCAATGGTATCAACATCAACAAAAAGGATGACCACGAAAATCTCCATCTGAAGGTCACCAAAAGCAAAGTCCAATGGTAAATCAATCCATGAAGATGAGGAAAAACCAGCACAAAAACGCTGAAAATTCCAAAAACCAGAATGTCTCTTCTCATCCAAAGGATCACAACTCCTCACCAGCAAGGGAACAAAACTGGATGGAGAATGAGTTTGATGAATTGACAGAAGTAGGCTTCAGAAAGTGGGTAATAACAAACTCCTCCGAGCTAAAGGAGCATGTTCTAACCCAATGCGAGGAAACTGAGAACCTTGATAAAAGATGAATTGCTAACTAGAATAACTAGTTTACAGAAGAACATAAATGACCTGATGGAGCTGAAAAACACAGCACCAGAACTTCGCAAAGCGTACACAAGTGTCAAGAGCTGACCTGATAAGTGGAAGAAAGGATATCAGAGATTGAAGATCAACTTAATGAAATAGGTTTCAATATATAGATATTGGAGAAATTCAAGAGCTAATAGGCACCACACCAGAGGCATTAACAGAAGATGACTTGACAGAGATACGTGCTTCTGAACCAGTGACAGACAATTAGGAAGAAAAACATAGGAGAAGCAGTGCCAGAAGACAAATTGGCATTAGACAATCTGGCAGAAGAGTTCTGATTATTCAAGACTACTTTTGGCTTCTTTTAGGACATGGACCCCTTTATGACATGGGCACTGAAACTAAAGCAAGTGATGGAAGAATGATTGGTACCATATATATAAAAATTTTCAGAAAAACGAAAAAGCAAAAAAGTTACACAGAAATTATAATTTATTTCCATAAAGTTACATTGTGCCTGCTTCTTCTGCTTCTCTCCTCACCTCTTCACCTCTGCCACCCCTGAGACATCAACACCAACCCCTCCTCTTCCTTCTCCTCCTCAGCCTACTCAACATGAAGACAAGGAAGAAAATCTTTATGGTGATTCATTTCCACTTAACAAATAGTAAGTATATTTTCTCTTCCTTATGATTTTCTTGATAACATGTTCTTTTTTCTATCTTACCTTATTGTAAGAATACAGTATATAATACATATAACATAAAAATTTATATCAATCAACCATATGCTATAGGTGAGGATTCTAGTCAAAGGTGGGCTACTAGTAGTTAAGTTTTAGGGAATCAAGAGTTGTACAGAGATTTTTAATTACACGGGGGTCAGTGCTCCTAATGCCTATGTTGTTCAAGAGTCCGCTATAAGCCAAAACAACAGTCTCCAAACAGCATCTCCCTTGGCAAACTGAATGTTTGGCCATGGTACCCAAAGGTAGAATGAAGATTAAAGTGGAAATACATATATATATTAGATATATTAAATTATATATAATATATAATATATATTAAATTATATATTATATATTAAATTATATATAATATATATTTCTACTTTAATATATCATATATTCAATATATTAAATTATATATTATATATTAAATTATGTATATATTGTATATATCCACTTTAATATATATTATATATTTCCATTAAAGTGGAAAAATATATATAAGATATCTCATATAAGATATATCTCATATATATCTTATATATAAGGAATATATATGATAAGATATATATCATATATATTTCCACTTTAATGAAAATATATTTCCATTAAATATATTTATTCGATAAATATATTTCCACTTTAATTTAAAATATATAAGATATATTAAATTATATATATATAAGAAGTCAAGGGTGACTTTATTTTGCCAAAAATCACATGCTTCCCTTTTACAATGCATCACAGGATCTGAGAGAATTAGAGACTCCAATTCAAATTAATAGTTAGAACTTTTTGCTTGTATCTTAGTAGATGTAATAAGCCATAGCCATTAATAAAATAGTTTTCTTGTGTGTGGTAATGATTTAAATGAACTGTTTTGGCATGATGCAAAATTTGCATTGGTCTAATATCCACTTTATATTACAATGTATCTTGGTTTGAAAAATTTTTTTTAAAGAATAAAATGGATTTCTTGTAGACAACATATTTTTGGTTCTTGCTTTTTGATCCACTCTGACAAGCTCTGTTTTTTTTTTGTTTTGTTTTGTTTTTGTTTTTGTTTTTGTTTTTGAGATGGAGTCTTGTTCTGTCGCCCAGGCTGGAGTGCAGTGGCGCAATCTCAGCTCACTGCAAGTTCCATCTCCCAGGTTCGTGCCATTCTCCTGTCTCAGCCTCCCGAGTAGCTGGGACCACAGGCGCCCACCACCACGCCCAGCTAATTTTTTGTATTTTTGGTAGAGATGGGGTTTCACCGTGTTAGTCAGGATGGTCTCGATCTCCTGACCTCGTGATCTGCCTGCCTCAACCTCCCAGAGTGCTGGGATTACAGGCATGAGCCACCACGCCTGGCCGAAGCTATGTCTGTTAATGGTGCATTTAAACTATTGACATTGAACGTGATTAGTGATGTAATTAGATTAATATCTACCATACTTATAACTGTTTTCTACTTGTTGCTCTTTTTCTTCATTCCCAATTTTGTTTTCCACTCTTTTTCTACCTTTTGTGGTTTCAACTGAGCATTTTATAGAATTCTGTTTTCTCTCATTTCTTAGCATATCAGTTATACTTGTTGCTATTTTTATTTTGAGAAAACTGTTATATGTTAAATTATGGACTTTAAAAAAGTTTTTATTTTACCTTTACTTATTTCTTCTCTGAGAAATTTCCTTTATTTAGATCTAAGTTTCTGATCTATATCATTTTCCTTCTCACTAAAAAAAAATCCTTTTAAAATTTATTGCAAAGCCGGTCCACTGATAACACATTCCCTCAATTTTTCTTTGTTTGAGAAAGTCTCTATTTCTGCTTCACTTTTGAAGGATAATTTGCAAGGAATAGAATTCTAGGTTGGTGGGGTTTTTTTCTAAATTCTTGAGGTAAGGTATTTTTTTTTTCCTCTGGTTTATTTCAGGATATTTTCTTTACCTTTGATTTTCTGTAGTTTGAAATGATATGCCTAGGTGTAATTTTTCCAGCATTTATCCTAGTTGGTGTTCTCTGCGCTTCTTGCAGCTGTAGTTTGATGTCTGACATTAATGTGAATAAATTCTCAGTCATTGTTGTTCAAATATTTCTTCTCTTTCTTTCCCTCTTTTCTTTTTCTGATATTTCCATTACATGGATGTTACACATTTTGTAGTTATCTTGCTGTCTTTGACATTCTGTTCTCTTTTTTTCCTAGTTCTTATTCTCTTTTCTTTTCAGTTTTGAAAGTTTTCATTGATAAATCCTCATGCTCAGAAATTTTTTTCTTCAGCTTTGTCTGGTCTACCAATAATAACATCAAAGGCATTTTTCAGTTTTTGTTTGATTTCTGAGAACTTCTATCTAAACTCAGCTTCCAGTACCATAGCAGCTAGCAGCCTTGCCCTGATGGGAAATGAAACTGGTCGTGGGTGTTTACAATTTGTCATTCACGAGGCAATTCTTTTTCCTGGCAGATGGAATAATGCTTAGATGTCCAATCCATGACCAGGGGATCCCTCACATGGGAAACCTGTTTATACTGGCAGATGCCTGCGTGAGTTTTTTCTCACCTGTGCACAGCTTATGCCTGCCTGACCATCCCCCTGGCCCTGAGAGCCTGAGCTTGTCTTCTTCCCAGCTACCCAGAAAACATCTGGCATGGGGCAACTCCTCCTTCTTCGAATGTAGTACACCACCACAATAGGCAAGCACTTCAAAGACTTTACTTACAGCTCCTAGGCAGGAAAGGTGTAATGAGGCAGGAATGAAGAGTTAGGCAAAGAATGAGAGAAATCACGTGGGCAACTGGCAGAATATATAAGGGAATAGGGTATGTGTCACTTTAAGTTCACAGGAAAATGCTTGAATGATTTATACGAAATGGCCGGAAAGCAGGGAGCCCAGTCTGCTAGGTGGGAGAGATGCCACTAAGTTCTTATCTCTGACCACTGACTTAGGCCGTTTGGGTGTGGTGTAGAACTATAAACTATGCAAGGGTGACTGAGCCCTGCTGTGGCATGACAAAGTTAAACTTACATTCAAAATGTATGCTGAGGCAACTTAAAATTATAAGATTCCCCTACACTCTCAGACTGTTTTTGACCTTTAGCATTTCTTTTTGGTTCTTCCTTTTTTTTTTTTTTTTTTGAGACAGAGTCTTCCTCTGTCACCAGGCTAGAATGCAGTGGCACGATTTTGACTCACTGCAATCTCCACCTCCGGGGTTCAAGTGATTCCCCTGCCTCAGCCTCCCGAGTAGCTGGTACTACAGGCATACGCCACCACGCACAGCTAATTTTTTGTATTTTAGTAGAGAAGGGGTTTCACCATGTTGGCCAGGATGGTCTCGATCTCCTGACCTCGTGATCCGCCGACCTTGGCCTCCCAAAGTGCTAGGAATTACAGGCGTGAGCCACGACGCCCAGCCTTGGTTCTTTCATAGGCTTTCCATCTCTCTGGTTGCATTGCCCATCTGTTCTTGCATGCTGTCTACTTTATCTGACAGAGCACTTAATCATAGTTTAAAATTCTCAGTCTGATAATACCAACATTCCTGCTATGTCTGGTTCTGATGCTTGCTCTGTATCTTCAAATTCTGTCTTTTTGTGTTTTAGTATGCCTCATCATTTTACTACTGCAAATAGGCCTTTAAAAATGTGTCAGTAAGGTATTAGGAAGGGGAGGTATTCTCTAGTCCATTAGGTCTCTGTTTTTAGTGAGCCTGTGCCTCTGGACTGTGAACTTCAAAAGTGTTTCTGTGTCCTCCCTCCCCCTTTAGGTGGAGTAGGGTGGCTAGAACTGGCTGGAGTTGGGTGTTTTTCTTCCTCAAAGTCAGATGAAAATAGGCTCTAATAAAAGCCCAGGAGATTAAGCTCTAGTCAACTAGCTTTTACTGAGTGCAGACCTTGTTAAGAAGAATGGAGTGCTCCAAATGTTCTCAACTTTATTGCTGGAAGCACTAGAGACTTTTTCTCTGATATTTCCTGTGAGAACCAGCTCAATCACCTGGAGATAAAATGCAAAAAGTATGAGGACCCTCCTATAACTGAGTCCTCTTGAGTTTTTAATTCTCAGTTGTCCACACTGAGCCTTCACCAATTCATCAATTATAGTCCAGCTTTTCCTGGTTCCCTTAGTGGTTTCCACTGATGAATCTCTGTTCTGGTTTGAGCTATAACCCTCTGGATTTGCCCGCCTTTTTCTCCAATCTTGGAAGTAATAATTTTCTCTGAGTCCTCCCTTCTTATGAACCCAAACAGAGTTTTTGGATTTTACGTCTGTTCAGCTTGTTAGGACAGAGTGGCCATTGTCAAGCTCCTTACTTGTAGAAGTGGCTACAATTGAACTTTTAATTCAAGTAAGAGGATCAAAAACCAATGAAAACTATTATATTACTACAGAGTTTTTTCTGTTAAGTTGAGAGTGATTTTTTTTTACCTTGATCACCAATGAAGATTAATCAGCTTCTCTCATTTGCTACTTTTGTAAGCGAGCAGGGGACATTTAAGCACATGGTGGGTGGTAAGCATCATTAAGGTGGGAAATCAGACTGCAATAGGATGCTATCAAGGCCAGGACAAGGCAGTTACTTCTTTCACCTGATAAATACACATTTATTTCATAAATATTTATTAATTAATGTATTAATGAATATTAAGTACTTGGTAAATAATATTTATATTTTTATTGAATATTTAATACTATATATTGAGCACTCCATAAATAGAAATAATGAATATTGGAATATTATTGGGCTATTCTAAAAATGTCTTTCAATAAAGTTATGCTGTTGGCTTGATTATATGTGTTGTGCATTCTTTCTGAGTTTATTCCAGCGTATTTTATGCTTTATTATTGTTATATTTTGAAGAAAGTTATTTTTTCATTACCTTTTCTACTTTTTAATGGGACTAATTTTCATTACACTTTATGTATATGTGTATTTTTGTTATTTTAAGTGAACATTTAAAACTTCCTGAATTATATTACTAATATGACAAATATCAATAAATAGAAACACATGAGCACAATCTTTTTGGATGTGTCCACAATTTTTAATTGTCAGTGGCTTCCAAAACCAAAACAGTTGAGAACTGCTGATGTTGATAATATTTACAAGAGCCTATTTAGGTGGTTAATTTGGCATATAATAGTATTAATCTCTATTTTTATTGGTTGTCTTCTTTAAATCATAGGAAAACAAATGTGGAATTTTCCTGACCATGGGTAGTGACTATGGTGTAGCTTCAAATTGCATTTGGAGGAAAGTCTATTGGAAAAGGACGGGAAAGGGAGGTAATGAGGACGCAAAAGGCAGAAGAGCTTTGTTCAAAAACAATACCCTCCACAATAATAAAATAAAGGGAAATCTCACCAAACTCTTAATTACATTGGAAAATTTTGCTCAGTGACCAAGAAAGTTCCTGTGAAACTTGGGAATCACAAAGGAAAAGCCTAAGTTCAGGGAAAGGAAAAGAATTTGTTTTTCTCTCTTCAACTTGCTGCCTCCCTCTCACCCTCATTCAGCTCCTGAAGCTGCTTCTTTCCATGCTGGACTTTATAACCACAAGCCAACAGCTAGTTGGGTAGGGAATCCACCTTCAGACCTCCCACCTGGTGTGAAGAGGCAGAGCATGCCGCTGAGATGTATATGCCACTGTTCTCAGACATTTCTCCGTTCCTTTTCCCTTTCCCACATCCTGGATGTCTTGTCATAGTCAAAAGTCAAAGGCCTCTGACTAGATCCATTCATTAGTTTCCGTTCTGTCACCTAAGAATCCAGGAAGGACTAGGTCGCTTCACTGGGGGCTCTGCCTATCTTGTTAATGTTGGGATTCCTGACATGATACCAAAATAACGGCACGTTGGACATTGAGAAAACTGCAGAATCAAAAAGGTCATTCTCTGACTTTGTCTCACCTATCTGTGTGAAAGTTGGTCATAAAATAATAATCTGTCCTATCTCCCCTGAAAGCACGTCGTAAGACCCCCATGTAACAAGCGTCCTTCCCTGTTTTTGGAGGAAAGGAATAAAGACACAGGGACACCAAGAATAATCTGAACAAGTAGGCCTTGCTAAGTCCCCCTCAGTTTATTACCATTACTTCATATCCCCTTTGTGTCTAATATGCTTTTACACAACTGTCTGTTTTTCATTAAACCTAAGCATAAAAATAGACAGTTTCCCTGGGTCTTTGGATCTTCATTTCTAAAGCCTCTTGTCTCCCATAAAAATTAGTTTAAAAATTAGTTATGGTTTTCTCTTGTTAATCTTCTTTATTATCGGGGTATTAGCCATGAACCTTGCAATAGGTGAGAAAATGCACTACTGTTTTTTCCCACACTAATGACATCTTCTCCCTTATGCAAACACAACCAGAGGGTCCTACAGTCTTCACCCTCAGCCAAAGTTAGAGTGCTCTCATCAATGGATTGATGGCCCAGGGACACACAAGGGCTGTGCTGAGGCTCATAAAACAATACCCCAAAATGACAGCCACAGAAGCAGCCTCAGAAGCAAAACATTCTCTGACTTTCTCCCGCCCTTCTCTCTGTGGCCGCTTATTCTCTCCAATCTCTCTAGAATCCCTCTTCCCAAGGCAGGCCATAGAAACCAGAATTCCTTTCCCCAAAGCCAGCCCTAAAACCTAAACATATTACTTCAACCTCCTCCTTGCCTTTCTGTGTAAAAGATGGCCATAAGGAAATTATCTGACCTGCCTTATCTGATGGTAGATTATAACTTCACTCAGAGAGGGCCTTGCCCCATTCTCAGAGTAAGGAATGTTGCACAAAAAGCCCAGAAGAATCCAGACTGACAGGCCTTGCTAGGCTTCCTCATTCAGTCTATTAGCATTAGATCATGCCCTTTTTGTTCAGTCATTTTTCTACATAGCTGTCCAATTCTTCATTAACCTAAGCATAGAAATGGTATCTTTGGGCTTTCATTCTGAAGACTGCCATGTCACTACTATAGTAGTTTCCCGTGAAACTACTATACAATTAATTTGTATGCCTTTTTGCCTATGAATCTGCCTTTTGTCAGATGATTTTCAGTGAGCCTTCAGAGGTCAAAGGGCTAGTTTTCCCCTGACCCCTACAGCTGCCCACCCAACATTTCCTACCATGTGCTACCTGGATTCCCTCTGCTAGAAACTCCACATTGGCTCTATCCAATACAGACTTCAGTCACCCTCCAGCCTGGGTTTACTTTTCTCTTTCGATATCAAGCACTTGTCTGAGCTGGACGTATTTAATCCTCACAACCACTCTCAGGGGTAAAGGCAGCCAGGCCTAGGGTTAAGAAGAGAATACACGGACAACACACTTACAGCAGCTGCTGAGTAAGCACCAGCTCCATTCCCTCCACAAACACGTGGACATGTCTATTTTTGGTTTTCTGTGGGTGCTTCCTATCTCGGAAGCAGTTTCTGGCACTTCTTCAAAGTGAAACCAAAACCCTGTACATCATTACAACTTAGAGCTAATTACATTTTTATTTCATCATCAGGGGCTGTATGATGAACCAGGTGGTGCAAAAATAACGAGAGTGATGTAACAAGTGAAAAGGAAACTAAATGTGAATTGTCGAATTGGAATTGAAGAATGGAGCGGGGATTCCCCTTTGCCCTGGCGCTCGCCTGAGGCGAGTGCAGCTTATCTTCACAAGGCGAAAGATTCTTCTGGCTGCCTGGAAGATGCCTCTGTTATTTTAGTGAAAACATTTAGCTCCTCGAAAGGTAGAGAGAACCAAGAGGTAAAGTGTGCCATTGTAGACAGCTGGTGTGTGTGCCGGTAGCAGTGCTTCTGTCTACATCCTGGGATATTTGCTGCAAAATGCTTGGCTCAGTCACCAAGTGAATGGCTGTGTCTGCCTCCCGCTTGCGAGTAGTTGAGCTGGCATTAAAAAGTTCCTGGCTGGTTCTTTTGAAATTACCTCACCTTCCTGCAGACGTAAAACATTAGGGAATAATCCTCCAATCAGTTTCAAGTAGGAGAGCTCACATGTAAGCAGCCTTATTTAAGTGCCAGGCATCATTCTGAGCATGTTATGTAAATTAAACAATTCTCACCACAGTTTTACGAGGTAGGACTGTGGTTATCTTAATTTTACAGATAAGGGAACTGGGCAAAGCGAGGTCTATTTCCTTTTCCCGTTATGATGTCCCAAAACAGCATTCTGCTCCTTGAGTTCTAGTAGGAACATTCAAAGTCTGGTTCACCTTTCCCTTCTCACTCTGGACCCCTGGAGGGAAGAAAACTTGGTCTCATTCCTAGCTCTTATTTTTCACTTATTTCTTATTTTTAGAAAATGTACAATTCTGCCAACTCTTAGCTTTAGCTCTTGCTTTCAAATGACTTGCACATCTCTGTCCTTTCTCCCCTTTTCCAAAATTTTCAATGTCATTTGCATCCTTCCATCAGTTCTAAAATGCTGTTTACTTGTGGATGTCTCTCCATTTTACGCCCTGTTCTGAGCCTGTGGCTCTTTGCAAATACAGCACTTGCAGAACACTCATCATTCTGTTCGGTAGTCAATGTTTTGTTTTATCCTCTCTTTTCCAGAAGATTAGTGTTTTAAATCTGAACTTTGTCTCCCCAGTCATTAGCACAGCAGCCAATGGTAGAAACTTAAGTATTGTTTATTGAGTAAATATATGCTGCAATATATGCTTCAATGAGCTTGTGACTGTCAAATATCAAGGAGTTGTCTTGGCAATGTTTGCTGAGGGTTCATTTAATGAATTCTCTTGACAAGAATTTGAGAACCACCTATCTCATGAGCACATTGATGGGCAATGTGAACAAAGGAAAAATAAAATTCACAAGAGAATACAATTTATGTTGAAAAGAACACTAAATATTATTTTAGATAAATGTAGCCCCAACACATGTGGGTCTTCTTGCTCCTTCTCTCTCTTGGCATCCAAAAGAAATGCAAACCCATAATCAAAAGTGTTTAAATTTTAATATAGTTCCTCATTAAGGCCCTTGAAGAGACAGCAAAGTGGCAAATTATGTCATAAGACTATTCAGTAAAACATACTTAGCTCCTGTTTTAACAGGAAATAGAAGCAAATGGAAAACTAACCAATTCATTTTATGAAAATAAAATCATATAACCCAGATAACAAGAAAAGCCAACAAATTGTAGGACACTTTTATAAACATGAAGATAAAAGTACCATGTTATATATTAGGAAGTCAAACCCAGAGATGTGCTCTAAATAAAAAACTAGAATGTAACCAATAATTCAGTGGTAACATACGATAATCTGTTCATGTAATTACTATATTAGTATGTGACAAAGGGAAAAAATACACCAATCTCACAAGGTACCAATAAACTCCCATATTAATTAAAAAGCAATACCTTAGCCTACCAAGGCTAGAACCAGCTTAACTCTGATAAATGTTATTGCATCTATTAAGAGTGCCCTCTACTATAAGTAACAGACAACTTAGCTAATTGAGTCTAAAATAATGAAGACATTTGCTCAGTCCGCATAATTGGAAATCTGTAGGGCAGTATTCCTACAAGGATGATAGAGAGTTCCCATTGCTGCACATCTCGCCAGCATTTGGTGCCGTTAGCATTCTGAATTTTGGTCATTCTAGCAGGTGTGTAGTGCCTCCGCACTTGTTATTGTGCAACTAGGCCTATAGCAGCAAGGAGAATATGCGAGAATGTAACACAAGGATTAGGCTTTTTTTCCTGCCAATGGCTAGTTGACTGTCCCAACACGGGCTTTTCCCATTGGTTTGAAAAGCCACTTTTACTTTATGCAAAGAAGCAATAAATTCAATTTTCTTTTTTTAAACTTTGTTTCTGTTTTCTTGACTGAGTTTTCTATTCTTGCAATAATACCACTTGGTTTTAATTTCTGCAGTCTTATAAGATCATTTTGGATTTTACAAGGCAAGTCCCTCTGTAAATTTATTCCTTTCTCAGATTTTCTGATGTATTATTTTTTGATGCATTTTGTAGTCAGCTCATCAAATTCCAATTAAAAATCTTGTTGAGGTGTTGTTTGGGAATGCATTGAATTTATGTATAAATGTGTATAATAAAGCAATTAAAAACAATTCAGTAGATTTTTATGTACTAATAGAGAAAAATCTCTAAGATCTATCATTAAGTAAAAAAATTAAACATTTATGAAATACAAACACACTTAATATCCACTAAATAGTTCTATATGTATAAATTTATTAAATAAATGAGGAAATGACTAAAAGGATACTCATTAAAGTATTAACTATGTGAAAGTGGGATGGTAACAGGTCAATATGACTTTTCACTTGTATGAATTATTCTAATTTTTAATCATGACAATACATTCATGTATTTTTTATAAATATAAATAAACTCAAGAAATCTTTTTTAGTTCTCTAAAGTAACACTCTTTAGGGCAGTTACTTAACTTTGCATCTGCTTATCCATCTTTTTGTGAGCTTCAGCCTGCTTTGGTCTTTTTACTCCACTTTGAACAGTCAAGTAAGACTTTTTGCTCCTGAATAAGAAGCTTCATTGTGATTTTCCAACCTTTACCTCAGTGGACCAAGCAGAGATAGGCCTCAGTCTATGATTAACTCATTACTGATTAACTCATGATCACCAAGGTACTGATTTACAAATTCATTAGACTTTTCTCAGTTTTAATAGCAACATTAATGATAATCCAGTTTAAGGGCCAAGTATTGTTCTGTACTGCATACATTATCTCATGTAATCAACAATCCTATAGGAAAGATGTTATTATTCCCATTCTATAGAAAAGGAAACTGAGGCTGCTCAAAAATGTTAAGCATATTTTCCAAGGTCAAACAATTAATCAGTGGGAAGCCAGAATTTAAATACTGGTTCAGAATCTGAACAAATCTCATGATCTTAGCCCCAATAATATAATGATAATCAGATGTTTGTGCAGCACTTTAAAAAAACTTACTTTACTTATGTATCTGTCTTTTCAGAGACAAGGTCTTGCTCTGTTGCCCAGGCTGAAGTGCAGTCACACAATCATAGCTCACTGAAGCCTCCAACTGCTGGGCTCCAGCAATCCTCCCATTTCAGCCTCCTGAGTAGCTGGGACTATGGGTGCATGCCACCACATGTGGCTAACTTTTAAATTTTTAAATAGACACAGGGTCTCACTATATTGCCTGGGTTCATCTCGAACTCCTGGCCTCCAGCTATCCTCCCACCTTGGCCTCCTAAGGCATTGGAATTATAGGCATGAGCCACCATACGTTAAAATTTTAATTAAGGTAAAATGCTCATAACATAAAATGTATCACCTTAGATACTTTTAAAGGGTGCAGTTCAGTAGTGCTATATTCACATTGTAGTGAAACTAGTCTCCAAAATTCTTTTCATCTTGCAAAATTTAAACCCTATACTTATTAAACAACTCACTGTTTCTCCCTTTCCGAAAATCCTACACTTTCTGTATCTATAAATGTGACTCTTCTAGATACCTGATATAAGTGGTCATATACTATTTGTTTTTTTGTGTGATGGGCTTATTTCAGTTAGCGTACTGTGCTCCAGAATCCTCTTGCAGCATGTGTCAGAATTTCCTTCTTTTTTTTAGACTGAATAATATTCCATGATATGTACCGACCACATTTTTTTTAATCCATTCATCCATCCATAGGCATTTGGGTTGTTTCTATCTTTTGACTACTGTGAATACTTTTGCTTTGGATATTTACTCAGTAGTGGAATTGCTGGATATATAATAATTCAATTTTTAACTTTTGAGGAACCACCATACTGTTTTTCATAATTCCTGCATCATTTTACATTCCTAAAAACAGTGCACAAGAGATCCTATTTCTGTACATCAACATGTTATTTTTTCTTTCTTCTTTTTCTTTTTTTATCATAGCCGTCTTAATGGGTGAGAGGTGGTATGTTTTTGTGGTTTTGATTTGCATTTCCTCAGTGACTAATGATGTTGAACGACTTTCCATGTTCTTGTTGTCCATTGTGTATCTGATTTGGAAAAACTGATATTCAAGTTATTTGTAGATTTTATAATTGGATGTCTTTTTTGGTTGAGTTGTAAAAGTTATTTATATATTCTGAATACTAGTCCTTTCTAAGATATAAGATTTGCAAATAGTTTCTTCCATTCTATAGGTTGTCTTTTCACTTTCTTGATTGTCTTTTGAGCACAAAAGTTTTAAATGTTGATGAAGTCCAATTTATCTGTTTTATTTTGTTGCTTATGCCTTTCCTGTCTTATCTAAGGATTCATTGGCAAATTCAAAACATAAAGATTAATCTCTGTGTTTTCTTCTAAGACTTTGCTCTTACATTTAGGTATTTGATATATTTAAAATATTTTTATATGATGTAAGGTTGGGGTACAACTTCATTATTTTGCATGTGAATATCCAGTTGCTAGGGCAACTGGATATTGTTCTTTCTGCACTGAGTGGTCCTTGTACCCTGGTTGAAAATCAATTGACTATAAACATATGGGTTTATTTCTGGACACTCAGTTCTATTGCATTGGTCTATATGTCTACCTTTATGCAAGTACCACACTGTTTTGGTTACAGTAGTTTGTAATATGTTTTCAAATCAAGGAAGGGTGAGCCCCCCCAAATTTGCCCTTGTTTTTCAAGATTCCTTGAACTCAGGAGGTGGAGGTTGCAGTGAGCTGAGATTGTGCCATTGCACTCCAGCCTGGGTGACAGAGCAAGACTCTGTCTTGAAAAAAGAAAAGAAAAAGATTTATTTTGGGTATCCAGAGTCTCTTGCAATTCCATATAAATTTTAGTATTGGTTTTTTAATTTGTGCAAAACCAGCCATTGGTATTTGAATCAAAATTGCATGGAATCTATAGATTACTCTGGGGAATATTGGCATCTAAACGATGTTAAGTCTTCTACTTCATGAACATAGGATGCCTTTCCATTTATGTAGGTCTTCTTTAATTTATTTCAGAAATATTTTTAGTTTTCAGTGGACAAATCTTACACATCCTTGGTTAAATTTATTACCAAATATTATATTCTTGTTGATGTTATTGGAAATGGAATATTTATTTTAATTTTTTTGAATTGTTCATGGCTAGTTGTCTTTGTTTTCTGTTCCTACAACAGACTACCACAGAGTGGGTAATGTATAAAGAAAAGAAGTTTATTTAGCTCACAGTTCTGGAGGCTGGGAGCTCCAAGAATACAGTACCAGCATCTGGTGAGAATGTTCTTGCTGTATCATAGCATGGTTGAAGTCTGTACATTGTGTATAGGGCAAGTACAAAAGAGCCAGAAAGAGCTGGATAATGTCTGAAAATATCTGAGATGAGAACAGAAAGTTTGAAAGATCCAGCTGAACTCAACAAAACCTATCATTTGAAAGGCAGGGCTAGAACTAGAAACTGGAAAGTTATCTGCCTCCTATTCAAGTGTATTATAGTGTCTCTGGAATAAGAGAATAGTGCCTTTTGGTAACTAAGAAAAATGAGAACTGGAGTGTAATATATTAGTCAGAAGAGCAGTCTAATGGTTACCATGGGGACTCTGTGGCTGGACTGCTGGGGTTCTTGTCATAGCCTCAGCCTGCCCCATGTTATAATGCTGGGCACCTTATTATCCTCTGCTACATGTTAATGGTAACCACACATACTTTGATGGGTTGTCATGAAGATGAAGGACAAAAACCTTATGATCATTTCAACTGATGCTCAAAAAGCATTTGATGAAATTCAACGTTCATTCATAATAAAAGCTCTAAAAAAAACTGGGTATAGAAGGAACATATCTAAACACTATAAACACCATATAAGACAAACCTACAGCTAGTATCATTCTGAATGGGAAAATTTAAAGCCTTTCTCTAAGGTCTAGAACAAGTAAAGGATGCACACTTTCACCATTTTTTTTTTTTTTTTTGAGACAGAGTCTCACTGTCTTGCCCAGACTGGAGTACAGTGGCACAATCTCAGCTCACTGCAACCTCTGCCTCCTGGGTTCAAGCAATTCTCCTGCCTTAGCCTCCTAAGTAACTGGAGTTACAGGTGCCCACCACCATGCCTGGCTAAATTTTTGTATTTTTAGTAGAGACAGGGTTTTGCCATGTTGGCCACGCTGGTCTTGAACTCCTGACCTCGGGTGATCCACCCATCTTGTCTCTCCAAAGTGCCAGGATTACAGGCATGAGCCACCGAGCCCAACCACTTTTATCGCTTTTATTCAACATTGTACTAGAAGTCCCAGCCAGAGAAATTAGACAAGACAAAGAAACAAAAGGCATCCAGATTGACAGGGAAGAAGTCAAATTATCCTTTTCCAAAAAAACCTAAATATTTCACCAAAAATACTATTAGGACTGAAAAACAAATTTAGTAAAGTTGCAGGATACAAAATCAACTTACAAAAATCAGCATTTCTTGAAAGTGGCTTTTATCCAAAAGACAGGCAATAACAAATGTTGGTAAGACATGTAGAAAAGGAAATTCTTGTACACTGTTGGTGCAAATGTAAGCTAGTACAACCACTATGGAAAACAGTTTGGAGGTTCTGCAAAAAACTAAAAATAGAGCTACTACATAACCCAGCAATCCCACTGCTGGGTATGCACCCAAAAGAAAGGGAATCAGTATATCAAAGGGATAGCTGCACTCCCATGTTTGTTGCAGCACTATTTGCAATAGCCAAGATTTGAATGCAGCCTAACTGTCCATCAACAGATGAATGCATAAGGAAAATATGGTATATATACACAATGGAGTACTATTCAGCCATAAAGAATAATGAGATTCTGTCATTTGTCACTACATGGATGGAACCGGAGGTATTATGTTAAGTGAAATACTCCAGGCAAAGAAAGACAACCTTCACATGTTCTCACTTATTTTGTGGGAGCTTAAAATTAAAACAATTGAACTCATGGATATAGAGAATAGAAGGATGGTTACCAGAGGCTAGGAAGGGTAATGGGGGACTGGGGGACAAGTGGGGATGGTTAATGAGTACAAAGAGTAGTTAGAAAGAATGAAGAAGTCCTAGTATTTGATAGCACAATGGGGTGAATATAGTCAATAATAAGTTAATTGTACATTTTAGAATAACTAAAATAGTATAACTGGATTATTTGTAACATAAAGCATACATGCTTGAGGGGATGGATATCTTATTTACCAGGATGTGATTATTATGCATTGCATGCCTGTATTAAAGTATCTCATGTACTCTATAAATAGATACACCTACTATGTACCCCCCAACTTTAAAAATTTTTAAAAATCAGTAGCATTTCTATATGCCAACAGCAAACAATCTGAAGAAGCAACCAAGAAAGTAATACCATTAACAAGTGACACAAATAAGATAAAATAAAATACCTAAGAATAAATTTAACCATAAGTGAATGATATCTACAATAAAACTATGAAACATTGATGAAATAAATTGAATTGGATGATATTATGTATTTAGTACAATGCCTGAATAAAATAAGCACTTGGCACCATTCTCACAATGGAGAAAATGAATGTAACCCCAACTATGGAAATTGGGTGGAAATTTCCTGGAAAAGATCTGCTTCTCTTCCTTTAATTCTCAGCTCATCAATAAACATTGTTATTGTAATTTCACCTCTTACTGTGAACATGAGCATGTAAATGGAGTGAGCACCCCTTCCAAATGACTAATTAGCTCGTGGGAAACTTGACCTCTCAAACATGAATTAAATGGCCACACAGTGTATGACCCAGTCTCTTTGGAGTGTGGTTGGTGTGGCTAACTCTTCACAGTCTGATAATCACTGTGTGTAGTGAAAAAAAAGGAAATACACAACTAACTAAATAAATAAATTCCCTGATTTTGCAAAGCTGAAAACTAGCCCTATAGGTAACCACCTGCTTTAAACAGCCAGTTTCCCCCACTGCTGGACCTGTCTGCAGCTGACATTTTCATTTGGATTGAGAATCTTCTCAATCACTTCCTGTCATTTCCTATTTACTTTTGGTGGGTTTGTGTGTGAATTACTTTTTCTTCCCCCTTTTGAAGAGAAGAGGTTAGCAGATTATTGTACATCAGGAAAAAAAGGAAGTCACTACTGATCATAGTGGGATATTCATTCATATATTCTGCTTAGGTATGTTTGAGTTGAAAGGAGGAAACCTGAGAGATAAAACAGTTTAGGATTGTACGTACAGCAAACTTGCCCCCGATTCTCAAATTGTGCCCCTAACACAATATTGTCTGAAGCATCCTGGTGAAGGTTGCTGATATGTATTTTACTTTCAGGAAGTGATTGAGAAAAGTTTACAGTTGTGGAAATGTGGATGTCTGAAATATTAAGCTAGATGCGCATAGTTTAGTCTTGAGTGGAAAGTCCACTATATAGTGGAAATCCAGTGAGGTGAGAGGATACTTCAGGAAAGCTAGATAATAATGGTGAACTTTAATATAACGCTATGGGATTAGAAGCCAGAGGCCATTGTCCAACCAATTCATACAAATGGGAATAAGGATGAACAACTTCTGTTCTAGCTCTGTGTCCCTTGAACTAATCTTGAGCCAGGTGAAAGTTCCAATGTTAAAGAAATCCAAGAACTCTATTCATTAAAAACACATAAATTAAGCAAGACGACTTCTAAGTTCCTGGTATTTGAGGATATAGCAAAGAATAAGTTGAGATTTATGCACATAAATAATGTATCTTATGGCCGGACGTGGGGCTCACGCCTGTAATACCAGCACTTTGGGAGACCGAGGCAGGCGGATCACGGGGTCAGGAGATCGAGACAATCCTGGCTAACACAGTGAAACCCCGTCGCTATTAAAAATACAAAAAGTTAGCCTGTGTGGTGGTGGGCGCCTGTAGTCCCAGCTACTCAGGAGGCTGAGGCAGGAGAATGGCGTGAACCCGGGAGGCGGAGCTTGCAGTGAGCCGAGATCTGGCCACTGCACTCCAGCCTGGGAGACAGTGAGACTCCGCTTCAAAACCAAACCAAACCAAACAAACAAGCAAGCAAGCAAACAAACAAACAAACAAAAGACAATGTATCTTACATACATGATCTAGTATATCAACACTTTCCAGAGGGAAATCTAGAGGGATAGAAAAGATCTTTTAAAAGAAACCTGGTAAAACTTTCTCAAAAGTTGTCCTGAACATCAGGAAGAAAGACCCAGACAGCTCTATCATTAATTCAAAGTCAATTTTTGTTGAGGTGATAAGCATCCCATGGAATTAGAACTTTTAATTTTTTTTTAACTTTATTTTTTTTTATCTTTCTTTTTTTTATTATACTTTAAGTTCTAGGGTACATGCGCATAACGTGCAGGTTTGTTACATATGTATACTTGTGCCATGTTGGCGTGCTGCACCCATCAACTCGTCAGCACCCATCAACTCGTCATTTACATCAGGTATAACTCCCAATGCAATCCCTCCCCCCTCGCCCCTCCCCATGATAGGCCCCAGTGTATGATGTTCCCCTTCCTGAGTCCAAGTGATCTCATTGTTCAGTTCCCACCTATGAGTGAGAACATGCGGTGTTTGGTTTTCTGTTCTTGCGATAGTTTGCTGAGAATGATGGTTTCCAGCTGCATCCATGTCTCTACAAAGGACACAAACTCATCCTTTTTTATGGCTGCATAGTATTCCATGGTGTATATGTGCCACATTTTCTTAATCCAGTCTGTCACTGATGGACATTTGGGTTGATTCCAAGTCTTTGCTATTGTGAATAGTGCCACAATGAACATACGTGTGCATGTGTCTTTATAGCAGCATGATTTATAATCCTTTGGGTATATACCCAGTAATGGGATGGCTGGGTCATATGGTACTTCTAGTTCTAGATCCTTGAGGAATCGCCATACTGTTTTCCATAATGGTTGAACTAGTTTACAATCCCACCAACAGTGTAAAAGTGTTCCTACTTCTCCACATCCTCTCCAGCACCTGTTGTTTCCTGACTTTTTAATGATTGCCATTCTAACTGGTGTGAGATGGTATCTCATTGTGGTTTTGATTTGCATTTCTCTGATGGCCAGTGATGATGAGCATTTTTTCATGTGTCTGTTGGCTGTATGAATGTCTTCTTTTGAGAACTGTCTGTTCATATCCTTTGCCCACTTTTTGATGGGGTTGTTTGTTTTTTTCTTGTAAATTTGTTTGAGTTCTTTGTAGGTTCTGGATATTAGCCCTTTGTCAGATGAGTAGATTGCAAAAATGTTCTCCCATTCTGTAGGTTGCCTGTTCACTCTGATGGTAGTTTCTTTCGCTGTGCAGAAGCTCTTTAGTTTAATTAGATCCTATTTATAAATTTTGGCTTTTGTTGCTGTTGCTTTTGGTGTTTTAGACATGAAGTCCTTGCCCAGGCCTATGTCCTGAATGGTATTACCTAGGTTTTCTTCTAGGGTTTTTATGGTATTAGGTCTAACATTTAAGTCTCTAATCCATCTTGAATTGATTTTCGTATAAGGAGTAAGGAAAGATTGATGGAACATATCTCAAAATAATAAGAGCTATTTATGAAAAACCCACAGCCAATATCATACTGAATGGGCAAAAACTGGAAAAATTCCCTTTGAAAACTGGCACAAGACAGGGATGCCCTCTCTCACCAATCCTATTCAACATAGTGTTGGAAGTTCTGGCTAGGGCAATCAGGCAAGAGAAAGAAATCAAGGGTATTCAGTTAGGAAAAGAAGAAGTCAAATTGTCCCTGTGTGCAGATGACATGATTGTATATTTAGAAAACCCCATTGTCTCAGCCCAACATCTTAAGCTGATAAGCAACTTCAGCAAAGTCTCAGGATACAAAATTAATGTGCAAAAATCACAAGCATTCTTATACACCAGTAACAGACAAACAGAGAACCAAATCATGAATGAACTTCCATTCACAATTGCTTCAAAGAGAATGAAATACCTAGGAATCCAACTGACAAGGGATGTAAAGGACCTCTTCAAGGAGAACTACAAACCACTGCTCAGTGAAATAAAAGAGGACACAAACAAATAGAAGAACATACCATGCTCATGGATAGGAAGAATCAATATCGTGAAAATGGCCATACTGCCCAAGGTAATTTATAGATTCAATGCCATCCCCATCAAGCTACCAATGAGTTTCTTCACAGAATTGGAAAAAACTGCTTTAAAGTTCATATGGAACCAAAAAAGAGCCCGCATTGCCAAGACAATCCTAAGTCAAAAGAACAAAGCTGGAGGCATCACGCTACCTGACTTCAAACTATCCTACAAGGCTACAGTAACCAAAACAGCATGGTACTGGTACCAAAACAGAGATATAGACCAATGGAACAGAACAGAGTCCTCAGAAATAATACCACACATCTACAGCCATCTGATCTTTGACAAACCTGAGAGAAACAAGAAATGGGGAAAGGATTCCCTATTTAATAAATGGTGCTGGGAAAATTGGCTAGCCATAAGTAGAAAGCTGAAACTAGAACTTTTAATTTTTTAATGAGTAATTTTAACTCAATTGTAAGAAGACAGAAGAGTTGTCTCCCAGGTCCTTGAAGAGAAGAAAAAGTTCAAAGTGGGGAAGTAAAAAGATCTGAGGAAAATTCAGAAAATGAAATCATGTTCTGAATATTTAAGGTGCTCATGAGCAAAGCACCCAATATCCCATCTTAATGAGAAGAGCTTCTCTTTGGAACTTACCAACGGTCTCCTTGCTGGCGGCATTGGGCATTGGTGATGATCTCCTGACACATCTATTCCCTTATCTGCGACCTGCCTCTAAGACTTCCCTTGGGAAAGCTCTGGGCCAAATGGGGACAATCTTCCTTCTTTCCTGTCTGGAAAGCTCAAGTGATTTCTGCCCTCCATAAGATGCACCAGCAGATTTTCAGCCTCTTTTACACAAGGGCTTGTCTGCTGCTTGGAATAGGGCCTTCCTGGACAAACTCCAGATTGGATTTCATCAGCAGCTGGAAGACCTGGAGACCTGCTTGGTATAGAGGATGGGAAGCAGGAGTCTGCCCTGGAAATTGAGGGCCCTACACTGGCCATGAAGAGGTACTTCCAGGGAGTACATTTCTTCTTGAAAGAGAGGAAATTCCGGAACTGTGCCCAGCAGATTGTCTGAGTGTAAGTAAAATATATTAAGAAAATTCAGGAAATAAGAAGGAACCCAAATCTCAATGACTAATGTCCTAGCTCACACTCCATTCAGTCATTTCCATAACTGTTCTTTTTGCCTTCAGTGGTAAAATAACTTGAATCCTTTTTGTCATATTCTTATCAGTAATGTTAAATGCATCTTTTATCTAACTATTTTCAGAATTGGAAGAAATGTCAATCGTATCTTGTGGCTGAAATTCAGGTTATAAAATATGTATTTTTATTAACTTGTCTATTCATTTTTGATGGTATTTGTATTTATATGCTGTATTGTTTATATAAGCATATATTTACATTTTCCTCATTAATAGAAATGCTACTTTAAAAAACTCATTAAGTTTATTGTAAGGCTATTCTCCTCTTTTTAAAGAAAACTTGTTCTCAAATCTGAATTCTACACACAAAATATACAAATATTTGTTACAGTCATGCTTTGGCCTTGGTGACAGATCTCGAGTATGAAATGCATAATCCTTGCCCTTATGGAATTCACAATAGAGCAAAGTACACAGCCACTGAAGAAGTTATAATCTAGTTTGGAATTTACATTTGGCATCTGGGCTACACAGGAGAAATAAAAGAGGCTATGGCAGCGAATGTCACGGACAGCTCATTTAGGTTGCCTTCATCCCTCCCCAGGGAAGTAATATGAAGTCAGAGACTTGAAGGAAAGGTAGAAGTTTGTTAAGTATCTTGTGGAGGGAAAAATTTCCCAGGGCAAAACAAAAACAGAAACTGCATAGAGAGTGACCCTGTAGCTGGAAAGACCCGGAAAATTGAAAGAAGTGAAGAAGACTGGGGTGGGTAGACTGTACTGGTAAAGGGTGAAGTGTCATGTAATGATGCTGGGGAAATGGAAAAGGGCCCAGTGACAGCTTTATGTTAAAGATACTGGACTTGAGAGCCAAGGAAAATTACTTTGGGATGTAAAGCTGAAGAGTGCTTTACCAGAGCAGGCACAAAGAAATTTGTTAGACCCAAAATTCTCAAAATGTGGTCCATCTGACCAGAGGGATCCCCAAGACATTTTAAGAGGCTCCATGAGGTCAAAACTATTCCCGTAATAAATCAACATTACTTGCCTCTTTCACCATGTGAGCAACTTGCACCAATGGTGCAGAAAGAATGGTGGGTAAAACTGCCGGTGCCTGAGTGTCGATCAAGGCAGTGGCGTCAAAATGCAGTAGTAATTACTACATTTTTCACCATGATGTACCTGAATTCACACAAAATACTAGTCTTTTAAGAATGTCTTTGAGAGCACAGTAAAAATTAATAATTTTTCAACATCTTGACTTTGAGTACAATCATTTTAATATTCTATGTGATAGTCTTTTTAATATTCTGCATGACTGTGCTTATGGCTCATACTGAAAAAAATGATTGTGTCAAGGAAATGCACTCATGCGATTGAATTGTGAACTGAAATAGCCATTCTTTAGCAGAACAACATTTTTACTTGAAAGAATGACAGACAGACAAACAATGGTTATTGAGACTTGGGCATTTGACAGTTTTTCAAAATATTTATCAAGTGAACCTGTCACTTTAAGGGCAACAATCACCAGTATTTGTTACCAGTGATAACATTTGAGATCTTAATAGAAAATTGGAATTTTGGAAAAATTTGTATCTGTCATTATGAGGTTGATAACTTCCTTATTCTTAGAACTTTTGTGGTGATAATAGTGGTGATATTAGCCAATGAATCATTCGATAATATAGATTGAAATTTAAATACACATTTGTAACACCTGCATAACTCAGTGAACCAATATTTCCTAAAAAACCAATTCATATATTATAAAATTTAGCATGGGCAAAAGAGATCAATTCAGTGTATGGCTTATTAATAAGCTTCTCTGTAACAGAATTTGAAAATTCATTTTTTTGGTTTAAATTCCACATGACAACTAATCCTTATGGAATTACCACTTATCCAACTCTGAAATGTTACATGATGCATTATATGAGTATTTTTTATAGCACCAAATCTTTCTTCTATTTCTAAGATATTCTTCTTAATCATGATTAATTATTAATGTGATTTTAAATGTCAGTGGAAAACATGGAATTGGGGAAAGATAAGTTAGCTTTGAATCATAGTTCTGCGACATAGTAGATACTCTTGTACGGAGTAGGTGCTCAATAAATGAGAGTCATTATTACTTACTGGCAGGCTGTGGAGAATAAGACATTGTTTAAGAGCTTGATAGGATTGGTGAGGATTTAAAGTGCTTCCTGTAAAGTGCTTAGCACAGTCCTTGTTGCAGTGTGAACATTCAATAAACATTAGTTTTTATTATTTATATTAGTGTATTTTGAACATCTTTTCATTGACTTTAAGGAGTGACGTTAATCTCTTTTTAATTCCTATGTTTGATGAACGTATGTTTACCTCTGTATGTAGCTTTGCTTCAATATATTTTAAGAATAGTGCTTTAGTTCCATTTCAAACTAAAAAAACTACTTATTTTACTTTTTCTTCCTTACTTAACTGAAGTATGATTTTAAATATTTAAATGTTTGCTTTAAAAATTATTTTAAAATGTAATTCCATGCATTGTGATCTCATTATACAACTTAGAGAGTTTTTTCTCTGGAGCAATATTGATAGTTTTCTGTAATCTAATACAGGGTAAATTTTGTGAATTATATATATATAAACATATGAAAAACATATTTTTTATTCTAAGTTATAACTTAGTGTTCCAGAATCTTAGCCAATAATGTATCATTTTCAATCGTATTTTAAATTATTCTTGTTATTTTTCTGTGCTATATTTTAAATCACAATGCTAAAAATGTCAATATTACAAAGATGTTTCTATGTGTTTCTCTATATTTGCTAACCTTTTTTCTGTATGTTTTATGTTAGATTTCAGTTTTATGTCTTTTATAATTTAGTTATAAATCCTATTGTTTCCTATGTATATTGATACTCTTTCTCAAATGTTCATTGAATTCCTAGAGATATCAATATCTATATTAATCAGTATCTCATTGATATTAATATTGCCACCTCTATTTATTTTTCCTTTGTTGTATTGCTTTTCTCTTTCTTGCCCATCTTTTTCTTCTATTGTTTTAGTATTTTTAATTTTAGGCTTTTCCCATATGTAGAGTAATAATGGGGTTTGGTTTTAAGCCAATCAAGACTTTTTTCTTTTAATAGAGAACTTTAAGCAGCTTATATTTATTATCTTAACTATTATATGTTTGGTTCTTCACTTTATTGCTTTATGCTTTACTTCTTGCATTACTTTTATATGTTTTTGACATTTATACTTCCTTCAATTATTTAATTATTATTAAAGACAATATATTTTTTAAAGAAATTTAAATTTTCTCTTATTTTTGAACTAAAAATTGCATAGCACTTTAAAATAACATTTTAAAAGTATTTCAGAACTTTTAACTGATTTTATTATTTACTGCCAGCTCTTACTGGTACTGTTGCTTTTGCTCAACACAGTAAGTATGTATAAGAGATATGAAATAAGTAGATCCATATGCATGTGAATTTATGTTCATAAATAAATATATGGGAAGTTCCAAGAAGCTGGTGAAGAGAAATTCATTCCTGATTTTAGGAAATAAAAGCATATTAATTTAAATACTCTTAGAAGGAATGCATTTGGATGCAATATGCTAGATTAGTGCCACCTATTCCAAATATATTCCTGGAAGTTTCAGGAGTCATGTAATCAATAGAACAGTGATCAACTTAAACAATTTTCATTTTAAGAAGAAACATACTATCAATATAAAGTGATGAGTTTGATATTCTTGTCTAGCCTGTAAACTGGCTCTGAAGACAGTTCTCATCCTGGAATTGAAAACTTTTTTTAACAGTGGTAATACTGTTGCCATCATTGATTGTTATAACTTCTGAAGTGTTTTTCAAGACGTATTTGAAACTGTAGCAAGGTACATTTATAATGAAATGAACAACTGAAAGTTTTACCTCAGCACCATGTAGACTCTACCCCAACCTTTTACCAAGGAAGGCAGATGAATTCTCTTGGGTCAGAGTGTAGCACATAAGCACCAAGGGTTCCCTCATTACACCATGCTCTCCATCTATTTCTGTAGGTTTTTAATGGTCTTTCTTTAGTGATCCTGATCCAAAGTTGGACAGGATCAAGCTAAAACAATGAAATAATAAAGATTTTAGGGAACTCTTTTTCTGTGCTCCAGACCCTCAGCTTTGGAGTGTTGCTTTGACTAGTGCTGTCACCCTTAACCAGATATGTACGCTTGATGTTATACTGCCATCTACTGGCTGTAGGTCAAATACTGTCTTAGAGACTGGACATACTGATAATTTTACCATAGTCGTTAGCCGGGAATAATTCAGGAAATTAGAATGAAAAGAAAGGACATTTGATGTCCTGCCTATTTAAAAACAAAGAAACAAATGCATAAACGAAGCACACATAAAACCTCTAACTCATAATAGTGACCCCAGAAATGCGAAATTTGTTTTTCGATCCCTGTTTTCTTTTTTACTCCCAAGATAATCTTGTTATTTCTTATTTTTGTTAAATAATTAAAAAAAGAAAAGGGAATATGCATTCACACACGACACTAATCAGAACAACAAGGCTGTATTTGTTTGTGTTGTGTTTTCAATGAAACAAAAAACTGAACTTCAGGGTTGTTAAACCCTGACATTATGTTCTAATTAATGTTCCGGGAGGGCCTAATTTTGTTTCTAGGGGTTAGTTTTCTCAAACACTTATAAAAATGGGTAGAGAGGGGTGCCATGAGAAACAATGGCAGAGTAAAAATCTCTAAAAGCTTTACCCCTTCATAAAAGTAAAGAAAAAATGAGCAAAATTTGTCAGAATAAATCTTTTTACAATATTATAAGTTATCCCAAGGCATGCAACAACCCGGGAGCATTTCTTTGAGGAAGACAGCTGTAAGTGTGAGTATAGCAAGATTTGTGGCATTTTAACTTGAATTGATCCCATCACCCATTATCAAGTTCAATGGTAGCCTTAAAAAGCAATGGGCCTCCTTCCTGGTACCACAGGGAATAGAATAAATCTGGAGCGCCTTCATAGCTTCATTCCTAAAGATTGTCATTATTTGACTTTGAAATATCCTAGTAGAAAGACTTATCTTTATTTAATCTGTCTGGGAGCTCACTCAAAGCTAAAAGACTCTCCCTGAGGGATGTTGGTTAAAGACATTTACAGGCTAGTGTTTTAATGTAGTAGCTACCTGCGCTGATTAATAACAGTTGTAGTAAATAATGACCAACTGAAAATCTTAAAAGGAAAAACAGAGATGAGATGTCTATAAGGGCTGTGACAAATTCTAGCATACTTTTGGGAATCCAGAAGGGCATTGTCCTTGTGTAAGTTTATGCACATGTTCATGAAAGACTCAATCTTTCACTTCTGGCTGACTTTTATCATAAGCAGAAACTGAAGGCCAAGACAGGGTTGAAAACTGCCTGGCTAAGTATTAAACATGTGCTTCAACATGCACACAGAGCTTCTTGGCTACAACTGAGAGATTTATTTGTTCCAGATACTTAAGGAAATCTCTGTTCAGTCATTGGTTGGTCACTAAGCTAACTGATTGGAGACTTCAGTGGGCACATGTGCTAATGAATACAGACTTTACAGAATTAGTGCAGAAAAGACAGCACGTAAACAAATAACAGCAACCCACAACAAGCAGCAACAACAACCTCTTGAGGGATGGGGAACTAATTTATAGAGTTGCTGCAGTATATTATTAAAACGTCCACTTTTCAACAAAAAAAATAAGAATGCAAAGAAACTATGTCTTATACACAGGTGGAAAAGTCACGAATAGAAACTTCCCCCAAAAGCCCAGATATAAATTTATTAGACAAAAACTTAAAACAGCTGTATTAAATAAGTTCAAACACCTAAAGGAAGTTGTTTCTAAATGATTAGAGGAATATAGGAGAATAACATCTGATCACAAAAAGAATACCAATAAAGAGAAAGAAATTATACAGTGGAACTGAATAGAAAGTTGGTAGCTAAAATGTACAAAAATTGAGAAAGAAAACTTCACTTGAAGGGTCTAACAGAAGATTTGGGTAGGCAGAAGAATCAATGAGTTTGAAGATAGATCAATTGAAATTATGCAGCTGAGGACCATACAGCAAAAAAATGAATAAAGAAAAATGTATAGAGTTTAGAGGACTTGTGGAACACCACCAAACATACTAACATATACATAATGAGAACTACAGGAGGAAAAGAGAGAGAAAAAGGGGCAGCAAAAATATTTGAAGAAGTGTGGCCCCAAACTTTGCAAGTTTGATGAAAGATATGAGTCTACACATCAAAAAACCTCAACACACTTCAAGTAGAATAAAGACAAATAGATCTGACACACAGGCTAATCAAATGGTTGAAAGCCAAAAACATAGAGAAAATCTTGAAAGCAGGAGGAGAGAAGTAACTGTCACATACAAAGGATCCTCAATAACATTAACAGCAGGTTTCCTATTAGAAAACATAGATGCCAAAAGGTAGTGGGATGGCATATATAAAATTCTGAAAGAAAAAATAACCCAAGAATTCTATATCTAGCAAAACTATTCTTCAAAAATACAAGAGAAATAAAAGCATTCCCAGATAAACAAAAGCTGACTGAGTCCATCATTAGTAGACCTGTCCTACAAGAAATGCTAACGGGCCTTTTAGGCTAAAATTAAAGGACACTAGACAGTAACTTGAAGGCATATAAAGAACTTTGGTAAAGGTAGGTAAATATAAATGTCAATATTATTGTACTCCCCTTTTTATTTCCTACACTATTTAAAAGTCCAATGCATAAAACAATAATTACTAATCTATATGAATGGGCAAACAATGTTTAAAGAGGAGAGGTCAGAGGGGAGACAGAGCTGCATAGGAGTCAAGATTTTGTATGCTCTTAAATCTAAGTTGGTATCAAATCAAACTAGACTATTGTAAATATGGAATGTTAATTGTAATTTCCATGGTAACCACTAAGAAAATATTTTAAAAATATAAACGAATCAGAATGTGATGTAAACTGGGCAGTATGCTAAAAAAATTAAACACACAAGAAGGCAATAATGAAGGAAATAAGGAATAAAAAACATGTAAGTCAACTCCCCAGTGTGAACCTATTGTGGGAAACACATTATAATTTTAAACTTTAGGAAGCATACTTTTCACCTTGGTCCATGCCATATTGGAAAACAGAGGGTTGATTGTGGAAGATTGGAATTCAAACAACCACAGTGATAACTCTGTGATGATGGGGGATTAGAAGTCTTCTATACACTTGGGCACTTATTAGACTTAATTCTCTCTGTCCTAACACACATGTAAGCACTCACACACACATACACACACACACACACACACTTGCTTTTTACAAAACATGACGACCTCTATCAATACAGGCTGCAAGATATTATTGCAAGAATACTATTATATCTCACAGAATACAAGTAAAGATTAAACAATCAGACATCAGAAAAGGTGAGAACTAGGTAAATTCCATCATTCTCAGAACATTCTCATTAGCATTATTTAGTTTCTAACTCTAAGGCGTTAGGTTTTTTGAGTCAAATTCTTAGAATCATTCTCTGATTGACTTATACTGCTTTTGTTGGCCATAGGCAGTAACAACATAGCTGGCAGGCCCCATTACCACGGCTGCAGAGCTCTTCTTACAGAAGTGAAAACAAAAGATATGGTCTACTACATTCCAAACCTTTGCTTGTCGATACCCACACTCCTCTTTCTATTGATACTATTTCAAAGATGCTCAATTCATTTATCTCCTCTACAACTGTAATGCCCTCAAGTTGAAACACCAAATACGTTTATAAGCTGCATCAAATAAACTTCATGACAGTATAGTTCTTAGAAGAAACAGTATCCTAGATACGTTATCACAATCCTGAGTTTTTTTTAAGCTGATAAACCAACTGGACAATTTGGGTGTGACTAAACCAATATGAAAAAGGAAGAGAGAGAAAGAGAGAGAGAGAGATTGAGATTCTTTTAAAAAAGAGATTAAAAAAGTAAAAGGATAATTAAAATATCAGTTTTTATACAGTCCAAAAAAAAAAAAAAAAAAAAAAAGAACGAACATCTGATAGAAACTGTAGATCCGATTTTGTAACTGGTTATGAGGTAATAATCAGATAGTATGATATTCTTCCTCTACTGCTTACCATGTTCCCCTCCATTTTCATTAAGCAGCTCAGTTGGCCACGGCTCTTTAGAGAGTGTTTCCTAAGGATCCTCCCAGTCTTCCTCCGGGGACCTGAGGTCTTTCAACTGGTAACAAAACTTAAGAGATAAGGAGCTAATTTCATAAATGACAACTGAATGTTTATGCCCAACCTCCAATTCATGTCTTGAATCCCTAACCCTCAAAATGATGGAAATAGGAGGTGGGGGTCTCTGGGAGGTGATTTACATCATGAGGGTGGAGCCTTCATGAATGCGATTAGTGCCTTTATAAAAGAGGCCCAAGAAAGCTCCCTTGTCTTGTTCACCAAGTGAGGTTAGAGTGAAAAGACAGCTAGCTATGAACCAGGAAACAAGCTCTCACCAGACACAGAATCTGCTGGTGTCTGGACCACAAACTTCATAGAACTCAGAACTGCAAAAAGCAAATTTCTGTTGTTTATAGCCTACCCAGTTTATGGTATTTTGTTACAGCAGCCTGAAAGGACTAAGACAATGATTTATAAATTTCGGGGAGGAGAAATGTCTAAGAGAAGTAAGCATAAAATCTGTGAAACCATCCTGTCCAACCCCCTGATGCCTTCCTAATGAAACAGAAAGTTCTACTTTATTCTTCAAGGCAATGCCTAAACCAAGAATGACGTCAAATATGTTTAGTTTAGAAATACGAATCTAGTCCTTCTATAATGGAATATGGTAGAGTCTTATAAACCTATAAATACAATTTAATTTAATGGCATTTTAAATTTTTTAAATGGAGGCTTAAAACAAAGAAGAGATAAATCAGAACCATGTTATCACAGTCAATTAGACATTTGAGGAAAATGCCTATATGGAAATTAAAAAGTCTTGGGTCTACTTTATGTTTCCAAGACATGCAAAATAATAAAGGAGATTTTTTTTTTTTTTTTTTTACAAATGTCTGCTAAGTTAAGCTACTATATATAAAAATTTTTAGCCCTCTATTTTTTTCTGTACAGACCATTTGGAGCAACTACTCCTGGACTCAAAAATGAAAGCGTCTATCACTGATGAAAAGGGGGTTTACATCTGTGACTGGTAAGGGCACAATAAAATAAGGACCTGATATGTAGAGAAGAACATGCAATGGAGACCTCTCTTCTCTCTCACTGGTTTGGTCATCTTGGATAATCTTTTCCTGACCTACTCCTTGGGACCCAATTAGTCTGGTAAAGGTTGGTCAGGACTTTAAAGAAACCCTTGGCGCTAACTTGAATTATTCCAACAGGATCATTTTGGATCATATTTTAAAACACTTAACATTTAAAAAAATATTATGAGGACAAGCACAGTGGCTCACACCTGTAATCCCCACTCTTTGGGAGGCCAAAGCAGGCAGATCATGAGGTCAGGAGATCGAGACCATCCTGGCCAACACGGTGAAACCCTGTATTTAATAAAAATACAAAAATTAGCTGGATATGGTGGCACATGTCTGTAACCCCAGCTACTCGGGAGGCTGAGGCAGGAGAATTGCTTGAACCCACGAGATGGAGATTGCAGTGAGCCGAGATCGCGCCATTGCACTCCAGCCTGGCAACAGAGTGAGACTCTGTCTCAAAAACAAAAAAACAAAAAAACAAAAAAAACCCGAAAACAATACTGCACATAGTGTAAATGGACAAAATTCTTAACATTCTTCTCATTGGTCCATAAAAAAAAAAAAAAACTTGTTTGCACATTAGCTTAGACTTCTCATGAATTAGTAATAAAATTTGGTGGCAATTTTCCTCATTTCCGGTAGGCTGAAGCTAGCCAACATGTAGCAAGTATGTATAGGGTTAAGTATCCAGTGTTACATAGCAGATATGCAGTGAAAGGACCATCACACAGAAAGAATCCTATTGGTTTATCTTCGATGCAAGAAATCCAGCTTCTTAGAAGTGTGGAATCCTGTTCAGCCAAGTTTCCAGCAGTGAAGGTGGAGATGAATACCTGGGAAGGGTGGAGTGAGGTTTGAGCAGAACAAAGAGCAGGGTTTTCCTTGACCAATAAATCCTGTAGTTTTTGTCTACATCAAAGAGCTAACTGCTCATTGTTTTAGTGAAGTTTTTTATAGGTTAAGATTCAGTATAAGCTGGGTGAGGTGGTGTGTGCCTGTAGTCTCAACTACTTGGGAGACAGGCAGGAGGATTGCTTGAACCCAGGAGTTTAAGGCTGCAGTGAATTATCATACCACCTTACTCCAGCTTGGGCAACAGAATGAGACTGTCTTAAAAAAGGGGTGGGGTGGGGTGGTAGGGGATTCAGTGTAAGCCTTAGACTAAATAAAGTATACCTCTCTCTAACAAAAAAAAAAAAAAAAAAAAAGGAAAGGAATAGGAAGTCGTTTGGATTTGTGTCAGAGGAGCAAGATGGGTTATCAAGCTGAGTAAAATTACTTGGGATCAAAAATTGAGTTTATTTGAGAATACTGATATTCTTAGCTGGTATGATAATCAGTATAATGGGTGTTTTTCTCTTTCTCTCTCTCCTTCCCTTCCCCTTTCTCCCTTCCTCCCTCCCTCCCTCTCTCTCTCTCTTCTTTTCTTTTCTTTCTTTCTTTCTTCTTCTTTCTTTTCTTTTTTCTTTTCTTTCTTTCTTTCTCTCTTTCTTTCTCTCTTTCTTTCTTTTTCTTTTCTTTCTTCTTTCTCATTTCTCTCTTTCTTTCTCTCTCTCTCTTTCTTTCTTTCTTTCTTTCTTTCTTTCTTTCTTTCTTTCTTTCTTTCTTTCTTTCTTTCTAGCTCCAACTTACTCTCACCTTTTCTGAGGAAAGGATGGGTAGAAGAGGAGGTCAGACAACTTTGGGTTTCAGTAGCAGCTTTACTGTACACAATTTTGTGTCCATGACCGTGTTACTATGCTTCTCTATGCCTCAGGTTATCTAGTCATTAAATGGGTATTATAAAAGTAGCTAAATAATTGAATGTTTGTAAGAATGAACTGAGTTATATATATAGAGAGAGATCTTAGAACAATGTCTGTCATGCTCAGTAAATATAAAACAATACACTTGGTAAACCAAAATATATAAAACAAAAGCAAACCTATTAAATATTTGGAAAAGGATGTATGAAATAAGTTTTAATGTCTTTATATGGAAAAACTCATCCTGAGTAACTTGAAACCAAAAGGCCATGAAGAAAAAGAACTATCCTTAACACATGAATTGAAAAAAAAATCTGTTCAGCAAAGGACAATAAAGAAAATTCAAAGACACAAGATAGGAAAAAATTTAAAACATATAGAAGATTATTAGTAGTTTAACATAGAAAGGGCAAAAAAAAGTTTCAGAACCAAATATAAATATGAGCAAAAATATGAAAAGGCAATTTACAAAAGCATAAATACACACAAGTGGATATATAGAAGAACCAAAATAGGCAACTTCTCTGGTGATCATAAATATTTGAATTATATGAAAAATCTAATTAACTCACAACCAAAAAGATTGTTTGGTGATGGTTTGAGTAAGAGTGCGAACTCATACACAGCTGACAGAAGTGTAAAAATTTCAACCATTATTGATGGTTAATTTTGTAAAATCTACTATGATCTTTAAAGCATTGGACCAAACAACTACAGTCCTAAGTATCTATCTTTTCAAATATGTACACAAATTTATTTATTGCAGCATTATTTATATCAAGAATAACTGAAGTCAAATTATTATTCCATTGCGGAGAATAGTTAAGTAAATAACTGTATCTTCGAATTATAGAATATTGTGCAGCCATTAAATTCAATGAGGTAAATCCTTTCTCACTAATTTCCAATGTGTTTATGACACATTAAGTAATGTTGAGTGAAAAAACAAGTTAAGGAAGGAGAATGATCTCATTAGTGAAAATATATCTGATTATTCTTTAAAGAGTGGGATTTGAGGAAATAGAGCGTAGAAATGAGATATTTAAATCCCTGTTGTATTTCTGGAACTGAGGTAGCTCTCTTCTCTCTCTCTTTCTCTTCCTTCTTTCCTTCCTTCCTCTCTTTCTTTTAATCTTAATAAAGTATTTAGAGTTAATTATATTGTATCACACCCAACATTTCTATTATTTTGAAGCAAAGGGAGTTTGTCTTAGCTCAGTCTCTCTTATGGTCTGTACTAGAAGATGATTCCTGTCTTTGTATCAGCAGGGAACAATGTGAATGGAATGCTTCATTGAACTCTATTACAAGGCAAAGTTAGAACAGACAGTGTTTATCACTTAAAATTTTAGATGAAAGTTAAGATTTTCCATCAATACAGAAATAAGATGTTAATATTTTTCATATAATACTTTATAAAACTTTAAAAATAAATGATGCTTGAATTCCTGAAAGTTTATGTCTTCCTGAATATATGAGTTATTTTCGTAGTCTATGAATGAAAAGAAAGCACAGCCTGATTTTCTTCTCCAGACCCTTCTGAGCGCTGGAGATATGTTTCAGCCCCTTCTGGTTCTGGTTTGTTTTCCGTTTAGGACCTGCTCCAAACTAACGTTTAGCTAGTCTAGCAACTTTAGTTAAGTTAGAGCAAAAATTTCTCCACTTATCTCTGTTCCAATCAGAAAGGACATTATAATGAAGTTATCATGATGGAGCTTCTGCTGGAATGTACCTTATGAAAGGAAGGTGTTGAGAAAAGGTCTTCTGGTACAGACTTAGAAAAGATCTCCAAACTGCAAAGAGATGAACCTAAAGTAGAGCTTTACTAAGAATTTTGGATATATCAGAAAGGTACATTGACCAAACCCCCAAAGCTCATTGTCATGTCATCAGACTAACCAAGTGTGGAGACTTAGAAGGTTAGGAACTTATTTGCTTCTATAGTTTATTTGCACATGTAGCTTACTTAGATATTTTTCCAAATATTTATTTATTTTAGGTTATTTTTTAAAGTGGACACAATTTGATCAGAAACCTATGAGGTGATGTCAGTAGGGTGGGAGGAAAGGAAGTCCCTTGCTTGAATTATCACACAGAAACAATAATTTGGCAACTATCCATGGGCAAAAGTGCCTGTGTGGGCATGCTAGGATTCAGATAAGAGGCTGTGAAACCCTACTGGAGCCCAAGATCAAACAAGACCATTTTGAGAAGTCAGGCCTGCACCCAAGTGGCAGGCTCATTGACCATGGTCCTGGCCACAGAACCAGAAATAGCCCCATTTTTCTGTGGACTTGGTTATCGTCCCTTTTGGCTTTGGCCTGCAACTAGCAACATCTGCCAAGGGACCCAGGTGGAGACATGACTGCTTGTGCCTTGCATAACAGGCTAGCTGTACTCAGTCTCGGCTGTGGACCCTGAAGTGGCCAGTAACCCAGCTCCGGCCCCTCTTAGACATGGTCCAGGAGTGGTCCTTCCCACCCACGGACCTGGTGGAAGACAAGCCTCCAGAGGCAAGCGTCAGTTTGACTATCAATCCTGAAACAACCCTGTGGCCTGGCTGTAGTCCCTCTCAACGATGGTGTGGTAGCAGTACTACCCACTCAGGTAACTGGTGAGAGACACACTCCTCTATGGCTTTTAGGTGAACTCACCTACCTCAGTTTGACTTCAGATCCTGCAGCAGCCCCACGATGACTCCAGCCTTGCTCAGCTGTGGTCCAGGGTCAGTTCTGCCTACCCAGAGACCTTCCCAGTCGCTGGTGGGTACCCTCGCAGAGACTCAGTGAATGCCATACCTATCTGTATACCTGCCAACAGGCCCACCATATGCAGACTCAACTGTGGAACCTGAAGTGGATCCTTGTCCCAGTGCCAGCCCTACTGACCAATTGGTTTCATCCACCTAGAGACCAGAAAGGATCTATGCCCACCTAAGCTTCCGGTAACAGGTCCACCATCTGCCGATTCCACTACAAACCTAGCAATAGCCACATGATGTGGCTCTAATTTCTCTTGACTGTGATCCTAGAGCCAATCCCATCAGCCTAGGGACGTTACAGGAGAAGATCTTTACTTGCTAAAGCCAGTCTGTAAGAGTGGAAGAGGTGTTTGCATTTTAAAATGCACAGACACTGATGCAAGCTGCATATAAAATGAAGAATCAGGCAAGCATGTCACCAACAAAGGAATAAAATAAAGCACTAATGACCAGCTCCAATGAGGGAAATGGAGATCTAAGAATGGCCTTATAAAGAATTCAAAATATTCATCTTAAAGAAGTTCAGTGAGGTGCAGAGAACACAGGCAACTAAATAAAATCAAGGAAACAATTCATGAAAAAAAGTTTAATAAAGAAATAGAAACCACAAAAAAGGAAGCCCTGGAGCATAAGAATACAATGACAAAGCTCAAAAATTAAATATAGAGTTTGAACAGCAGACTCAATCATGAGGAAGAAAGAATAAGTGAATCCAAAGACAAATGATTTGCTGTTAGCCAATTAGAAGAATAAGAAAAACAAATATTTGAAATAGTGAAGAAAACATGTATATCTATGTAAAAAACCTGCATATTCTGCACATGTATCCCATAACTTAAAATAATAAAAAAAGTGAAGAAAACATACAGGATCTATGGGACACCACCAAGCAAATAAATTTATGCATTATGGGAGTGGGAATCTCATAATAGAAAAGAGAGGTGAAAAAACAAAGCTTATTTAAAGAACAGAGCTGAAAGCACCTCAAATCTTCAGAGGAATATGGACATCCAGATTTATGGAGATCAAGAATCCAAAGCAAAATGAACCCAGAGAAAGTTAATCTAAGACATAGTATAATGAACTTGTTAAAAGTCAAAGACAAAGAGAAAATTTTAAGGGAAGCAAGAAAAAAGAGACCTTATAGGTAAGGAAAGCCCCATAATGCTATCCGTGGACTTCTCAACAGAGACTTTGCAAGCCAGGAGGGAGTGAGGTGATATATTCAAAGTGCTGAAAGAAAAAAAACAACAACCTGACAACCAAGAATATTACATTTGGAAAAGCTGTAGCTCAGAAATTAGGGGGCGATAAAGACATTCGCAGATACACAAAAGCTGAGGAAGTTTACGCCCACTAGGCCTGCTGTACAAGAATACTAAGGGAATTCTTCAAGTTGAAATGAAAGGATGCTAACCAATAACATGAAAACATATAAAACTCACTGGCAAAAATAAATGCAAAGTCAAAGTCAGAATACTCTATCTAATACTTGTAATCATGGTGGATAAATACTTTTTAACGCTAGTATAAAAGTTAAAAGACAAAATTATTAAAAATTACTATAGCTGCAATAATTTGCTATTGGATACACAATATAAAAAGATAAAGGCCGGGCGCGGTGGCTCACGCCTGCGGTCCCAGCACTTTGGGAGGCCGAGGCGGGTGGATCACGAGGTCAGGAGATTGAGACCTCCTGGCTAACACGGTGAAACCCCGTCTCTACTAAAAATACAAAAGAAATTAGCTGGGCGTGGTGTAGTCCCAGCTACTCGGGAGGCTGAGGCAGGAGAATTGCGTGAACCCGGGAGGCGGAGCTTGCAGTGAGCCGTGAGCCGAGATTGCGTTACTGCACGCCATCCTGGGCTACAGAGCCAGACTCCGTCTCAAACAAAACAAAACAAAACAAAACAAAACAAAAAAACAAAACAGATATAAAGTGTGACACCCACAGCATAAAATGTGGAGGAGGGAGTAAATGTGTAGATTTTTTGTATATAATTGAAGTTCAGTTAAGTTGTAATCAGCTTAAAATATTCTAACTGCTAGATTTTTTATATAAGCACCATGGTAGTCACAAAGCAAAACCCTATAGTAGACCCACAAAAGATAAAGAGAAGGGAATCAAAGCACGCCACAACAAGAAAAATCAACAAGTCGCAAGGAAAGACAGCAAAAGAGGCAAAAACAAACAAAAGAATTCAAAATAACCAGATAACAACTAACAATATAAAAATACTAAAACCTATCAATAAGTACCTCAGATACAAATAGATTAAATTACCTAATCAAATGACATAGAATGGTTGAATGGATTAAAAACAACATTCAACAATATGCTGCCTTCAAACGACTTACTTTAGCTTTAGAACATAACTAGGCTGAAAGTGCAAGGACGGAGAAAATTATTCCACACAAATGATAGCCAAAAGAGAGCTGGGGTAAATATATTAGACAAAATAGACTTTAGGTAAAAAAACTATAACAAGTAGTTCATTATATAATGTTAAAGAGATAATTTCATCAAGACAATATGACAATTATAAAAATATATGTACTCAACATCAGAACACCAAAATATGCAAATATTAACAGATCTGAATGGAGAAATAGGCAGCAATATGATAATAATAGGAGACGTCAATACCCCATTTTCAACAATGGATGGATCATTTTGGATGGTTTACAGTAAACCAATGAAGAAACAAATTTAAAAGATTGAAATCATATCAAGTGTCTTTTCTGACTATAATAAAAAAATAAAAATCAATTAACAGGAGGAAAATTGGAAAATTTACACATATATAAATATAAACAACGTACTCCTGAATAACCAATATGTTAAAAAAGAAGTCAAAATATATCTTGAAGCAAAAACAGAAACACAACATTACAAAATTTAAGGAATGAAGCAAAAGCAGTTCTAAGAGGGAGGCTTGTAGTGATACATGTATACATAAGAAGGAAAGAAAGATTTCAGATAAACTGCTTTTCACCTCAAGTAACTAGAAAAAGAAAACAAAGCTCAATGTTAGCAGAAGAAAGGAAATATTAAATAGAGCAGATTCAAATGAGAGAATAAAAAGAAAAATTTTTTTAAATCAACAAAACTAAGAGTAGTTTTTGAGAAGATAAACGAAATTGACAAATGTGTAGTAGACTAACTGAAAAAAAGGTGGGGGGTGGGAAAGAGAGAGAAGATTCAACTAAAATTATAAATATAAAGCAGACATAACAACTGCTATTTTAGAAATATAAAGGATCACAAGAGGCTACTATGAACAATTATATGCTAACAAGTTGAATAACATAGAAGAAATACAGAAATTCTTAGAAGCATACAGTCTACCAAGACTGAATCATGAGAAATAGAAAATGTGGACATGCCAATAATGAGTATGGTGTCATAAGCTTTACCTTAAAAGAATTTATCTTGAATATATTTGGATAAGTGGTACTAATCTATCATATTGCTTCCAAATCACATTCATTCTAAGAACATTCAGATTAATGCATTTTTATTTCATAAATTCAGGAATCAATTTTTATTCACTGACTTCTTGGGCATTCTTATCAATTTACATATGAACATAAATTAACATGCATGTCTACCAATATCATATCTCTTACATAAACTATGCTAACTAAAAATGTGACAGTCCTAGTTAGAACTGGCAGTGAAGAGTAAAATCAGTTAAAAGTATTATGAAAAATGTTAATTAAAACATTAAGAAAAAAATTAAATTTCTTTAATAAAAACATATTGCTTAAAAATATTTAATAAAAAATATATTGTTTTAAAATTAATAATAATTGGAGAACTGAATGCAGTTAAAACATCAAAAACATATATAAGTAATGTAAAAATAAAGCAGAAACCAAAATTGAGAACTAAGCACATAATGGTTAAAATAATAAATATAAATTGCTTAAACTTCTGTATTAAGAGAAAAAGTCTTGATTGGAATAGTGTCAATAGGATTAGTATAAATTCTATTTTGAATGGCTGATAGAATTCAGCTGCTAATATGTGTGGTCCTGGACTTTTTTTGTTGGCAATTTTTAGATTACCGTTTCAATCTTACTGCTTGTTACTGGTCTGTTCAGGGTTGCTGTATCTTCCTTGTTTAATCTAGAAGGTTTGTATATTTCCAGGAATTTATCCATTTCTTGTGTTTTCTAGTTTATGCACATAAAGGTGTTCATAGTAGCCTTGAATAATCTTTTGTATTTCTGTGAAATCAGTAGTCATATCTCCCATTTCATTTCTAATTGAGATTATTTGGATCTTCTGTCTTCTTTTCTTGGTTAATCTCACTAATGGTCCATCAATTTTATTAAATATTTATTTAATTATTTGCAAAGAACTAGCTTTTGTTTCATTTATCTATTGTATTTCTTTTGTTTCAATTTCATTGAGTTCTGCTCTGATCTTTGTTATTTTTTTTCTTCTGCTGGGTTTGGGTTTGGATTGTTCTTGTTTCTCCAGTTCTACAAGGTGTGACCTTAGATTGTCTATTTGTGCTCTTTCAGACTTTTTGATGTAGGCTTTTAATGCTGTGAACTTTCCTCCTAACACCACTTTTGCTGTATCCCAGAGGTTTTGATAGGTTGTGTCACTATTATCATTCAGTTCAAAAAATTTTTAAATTTCCGTCTTGATTTCATGGTTATCCCAATGACAATTCAGGAGGTGGTTACTTAATTTCCATGTATTTGCCCGGTTTTGAGGGTACCTTTTGGAGTTGATTTCTAATTTTATTCCACTATGGTCTGATAGAGTATTTGATATAATTTCAATTTTCTTAAATTTACTGAGACTTGTTTTGTGACCTATCATATGGTCTATCTTGGAGAATGTTCCATGTGCTGATGAAAAGAATGTATATTCTGCAGTTGTTGGATAGAATATTCTGTAAATATCTGTTAAGTCCATTTGTTGTAGGGTATAGTTTACGTCTATTTTTTCTTTGTTGACCATCTGTCTTGATGATCTGTCTTGTGCTGTCAGTGGAGTATTAAAGTCCCTTACTATTATTGTGTTGTCATCTATCTCATTTCTTAGGTCTAGTAGTAATTGTTTTATACATTTGGGAACTCTAGTGTTAGGTGCATATATATTTAGGATTGTGATCTTTTCCTGTTGGACTAGTCTTTTTATCATTATATAATGTCCCTTTTTGTCTTTTTTTAAATGCTGTTACTTTGAAGCTTGTTTTGTGTGATATAAGAATAGCCACTCCTGCTCACTTTTGTTGTCTATTTGCATGGAATATTTTTTACCACCCCTTTACCTGAAGTTTATGTGAGTCCTTATGTATTAGGTGAATCTCCTGAAAACAGCAGAAACTTGATTGGTAAATTCCTATCAATTGTGCCATTCTAATGTTAGTATTGCGAGGTAAGGTACTATTCTATTCATCATGCTAGTTGTTGCCTAAATACCTTTTTCCCCCATTGTTTTATTGTTACAAAGTTTTTACATTTTTTTCTGTCGTGCTATTGTTATACAGTTCCTGTGAGATTTATGCTTTATTTATGTTTTAGCTTGGTGTTTCAAGGATTTGTTTCAAGATTTAGAGTTCTTTTTAGCAGATCTTGTAGTGCTGGCTTAGTAGTGGTGAATTGTCTCAGCATTTGTTTATGTGGAAAAGACTGTATCTTTCCTTCACTGATGAAGTTTAGTTTTTGTGGATACCAAATTCTTGGCTGATACTTGTTTAAGGAGGCTTAAAATATAACCCCAATCCCTTCTAGCTTGTAGAGTTTCTGCTGGGAAACTTGTTACTCTCATAGGTTTCTTCTTTATAGGTTATTTGATGCTTTTGCCTCACGGCTCCTAAGCTTCTTTCTTCATCTTGACTTTAGATAACCTGGTGACTACAAGCATAGGTGACGATCTTTTTGGGATGAATTTCTCAGGTGTTCTTTGAGTTTCTTGTATTTGGATGTCTAGGTTTCTACCAAGGCTGGGGAAGTTTTCCTCAATTGTTTTTTCAAATATATTTTCCAAACTTTTAGATTTCTCTTTTTCCTTGAGAACACCAATTATTCTAAGGTTTGGCCATTTAACATAATCCCAAACTTCTTGGAGACTTTGTTCTTTTTTAAAATTCTTATTTCTTTGTCCTTGTTGGATTGGGTTACTTCAAAAGCCTTGTCTTTGAGCTCTGAAGTTCTTTCTGCTGCTTGTTCAATTCTGTTGCTAAGACTGCATTTCTCTAAGTGTGTCCTTGATTTCCAGAAGTTGTGATTTTTTTTCTTTTTTTTATTATTATACTTTAAGTTCTAGGGTACATGTGCACAACATGCAGGTTTGTTACATATGTATACATGTGCCATGTATGCTATTTCACTGAAGATTTTCCTTTCATATTCCATATCATGTTTTTTATTTCAAGGAGCAGAATACTATTTTTGGATGTCTTAACACATGAAAAGGAAATAGACCTCTCTGTGCTCAGTTCCCTTATCTGTAAAACTAAGATAACAATCACAGTCCTACCTTGTAAAACTGTGGTGAGGATTAATTGTTTAATTTATATAACACACTCAGAATGATGCCTGGCATGTAACTAAGGGTACTTACATGTGAGCTCTCCTATTTGAAACTGATTGGAGGATTATTCCCTGATGTTCTAGTTCTGCAGGAAGGTGAGTTAATTTCAAGAAAGCTGGCCGGGGAACTTTTGAACGCCAGCTCAAATACTCGCAACGGAGAGGCAGAAATAGCCATTCACTTGGTGACTGAGGCAAGCATGTTGCAGCAAAGATCCCAGGGTATAGACAGAAGCACTGCTACCTGGCACACATACCAGCTATCTACAATGGTAGACTTTACTTTCCTGGTTTCTTGGTTCTGTCCACCATTCAAGGAGCTAAAAGCTTTCAGCAGACTAACACAGGCATCTTTCAGGAAGCCAGAAAAAGACTCATCTTCTCTGTGAAGATAAGCTGTACTCTCCTCAGGCAAGTGCCAGGCAAGAGGGGAATCCCCGCTCCATTCTTCAAATCCAATTTGTCAACTCACATTTAGTTTCCTTTTCACTTGTTGCATCATTCTCATTGTTATTTTTGCACCATCCGGTTCACTGTACAGTCTCTGTACAGTCATTGTACAGTCCCTGTTTATCTATGATGAAATAAAACTACATTTAGTTGTAAGTTTTAATGATATAAAGGGTTTTGGTTTAACTTTAAAGAAGTGCCAGAAATTGCTTCAGAGACAGGAAGCTCCCACAGAAAACTAACAATAGACATGTCCACGTGTTTGTGGAGGGAATGGAACTGGTGCTTATTCAGCAGCTGCTGTAAATGTGTTGTCTGTGTATTCTCTTCTTAACCCTAGGCCTGACTGCCTTTACCCCTGAGAGTGGTTGTGAGGATTAAATACGTCCAGCTCAGACAAGTGCTTGATATCGAAAGAGAAAAGTAAACCCAGGCTGGAGGGTGACTGAAGTCTGTATTGGATAGAGCCAATGTGGAGTTTCTAGCAGAGGGAATCCAGGTAGCATGTGGTAGAAGATGTTGGGTGGGCAGCTGTAAGGGCCAGGGGAAATCTTGCCCTTTGACCTCTGAAGGTTCACTGAAAATCAACTGACAAAAGGCAGATAGGTTAATAGGTGAAAAGGCATACAAATTAATTTTATCATAGTTTTGTGTGACATGGGAGCCTTCAGATTGAAGGGCCAAAGATAACATTTCTATGCTTAAGTAAATGAAGAATTGACAGCTATGTAGAAAAGTGACTGGACAAAGAGGGCATGATCTAATGCTAATAGACTGAGTGAGGAAGCCTAGCAAGGCCTGTCTGTCTAGATTTTTCTGGGCTTCTTTGTGCAACATTCCTTACTGTGGGAATGGGGCAGGGCCCTCTCTGAATGGAGTTATAATAAAATCATTTCTTTATGGCCAGTTTTTATGCAGAAAGACAGGGAGAAGGTTGAATTAATATGATTAGGTTTTATGGTTGTCATTGGGGAAAGGAATTCTGGTTTCTATGACCTGCCTTGGGAAGAGGGATTCTAGAGAATAAGCATCAAAGAGAGAGGGGCAGGAGGAAGTCAGAGAAAGTTTTGCTTCTGAAGCTGCTTCTGTGGTCGTCATTTTGGTGTATTATTTTCTGAGCCTCAGCACAGCCCTTGTGTTGGGCCATCAATCCATTGATGAGAGCATTCCAGCTGTGGCTGGGGGTGAAGAGTGTAGGACTCTCTGGCTGTGTTTGCATAAAGGAGAAGGGTCATTATTGTGAGAAAGAAAAAGTAGTGTCTTTTCATCACCCATTACAAGGTTCATGGCTAATACCCCATAATGAAAGAAGATTAACAAGAGAAAACCATAACTAATTTTATAAACAATTTTTTTTTTTAATGAGAGACAAGAGGCTTTAGAAATGAAGATCCAAAAACCCAGGGAAACTGTCTATTTTTATGCTTAGGTTTAATGAGAAATGGACAGTCGTGTAAAAGCATATTAGACAAAAAGGGGATATGAAGTAATGGTAATAAACTGAGAGGGGACTTAGCAAGGCCTGCTTGTTCAGATTATTCTTGGTGTCTCTGTGTCTCTATTCCTTTCCTCCAGAAGCAGGGAAGGACACCTGTCACATGGGGGTCTTACAACCTACTTTCAGGGGAGATAGGACAGATAATTATTTTATGGCCAACTTTCACACAGAAAGGTGAGAAAGGTTGGACAATGACCTTCTTGATTCTGCAGTTTTCTCAATTTTCAAGGTGCCATTATTTTGAGGTAGCATGTTGGGATCCCTGATATTAACATGAGTTAGGCAGAGCTACCCCGCTCCCCTACCAACCCCTAGTGAAGTGGCCTAGCCCCTCCTGGGTTCCAAGGTGACAGAAGGGAAACTGAGGAATGGATTTAGTCAAAGACTTTCGACTATGACAAGACATCCAGGATGTGGGAAAGGGAAAAGGAACGGAGAAATGTCTGAGAGCAGTGGCATATACATCTCAGCGGCACGCTCTGCCTCTTCACACCAGGTGGGAGGTCTGAAGGTGGATTCCCTACCCAACCACCTGTTGGCTTGTGGTTATAGAGAAAGCCCAAAGTGGGAAGAAGCAGCTTCAGATACTGACTAAGGGTGAGAGGAAGACAGCATATGGAAGAGAGAAAAACAAATTATTTTTCCTTTCCCTGAACTTAGGCTTTTTCTTTGTGGTTCCCAAGTTTCACAGAAACTTTTTAGGTTGCTGAGCAAAATTTTCCAATGTAATTAGGACTTTGGTGAGATTCCCCTCATTTTATTATTGTAGTGGGTATTGGTTTTAAACTAAACTGCTGTAAATATGTCAGTGTATTTTCTTCTTAACCCTGGGCCTGGCTTAATTCACCCCAAAGAACGGTTGTGACGATTAGATACATCCAGCTCCGAAAAGTACCTGGTATCCAAAGGGAAAAGTAAATCCAGGCTGGAGGCCAACTGGAGTCTGTATCAGATAGGGCCAATGTGGAGTTTCTAGCAATGGACATCCTGGCAACGAATGGTGGGAGAATTTACATGGGCAGCCCTAACATGTCCCTGGGCCATCAACCTATTGATGGGAAGCTTTCAACTGTGGCTGGGGCAAAAAGTATGTAAACCCTGTGTTGTGTTTGTATCTAGGAGGAGGGTTGTTATTAGCAGGAGTTAGGCAAGGACCCCAGCAAAGTGGCCTATTATCCAGCTGGATCCTGAGGTCACCAGGAGGGAAACCGAAGAATGAGTCTAGTCAAAGGATGTGAAAAGGGTGGAAGGAACAGAGAAATGTCTGAAACCAGTGGCACATGCTCTGCCTCATCGCCTCAGGTCAGAGCCCTGAAGGTGGATTCCCTACCCCACCAGCCGTTGGCTTGTGGTTATAGGGAAACCCCAGTCTGAAAAGAGGCAGCTTCAGGCACAGAGTGAGGGTGAGAAGGAGCCTGCAAGTGGAAAACAAAAAGACCGATTCTTCTTTTTCCCTTCCCCTGAACTTAGGCTTTTTCTTTGTGATTCCCAAGTTTTACAGGAACTCTCTATGTTAAGCAAAATTTTATAGTTAAATTAAGACTTTGGGTGAGATTACTCCTCATTTTTTTTTTATTGTGGAGTAATCACAATAAATCTCATTTTAGGTGAGATTACGCTTCATTTTTTTAATACAATTTTTGAACCAAGCTCGTCCTCCTTTTCTGTGTCCTCATTATCTCCCAACCCCACCCTTTTCCAACAGATTTTCCTCCAAATGCAGTCTGGTGCTACACCACAGTCACTATGTATGGTCAGGAAAATGCAACATTTGTGTTCCTGTGATTTGAAAAGGACAACCAATAAAAAAGAGATTAATATTATTATAAACCCATAATACTCACCCCCAATTAAAAACCCAGATAGATACTTGTAAATGTCCATACCAACAGGTCTCTGATGTTTTAGTTTCAGCACTCATTGATACTCATAAATTACAGGCCTCCCCTCAAAGAGATTGTAGTTGTGTTTTTCTATTTATTGATATTTATCATAAGTTAAAATTACAAAAATTTTTATATATCCACTTAAAGATAACAAAACTAAGTCCATTACGTATTAACATAGAAACAAAGTCTTATAGAAAATAACTACATGCCTTAATACAACAAATTAATGGGAACAGTAGCAATGTTTTGACGTTTTCAAACCTTTTTAATGTCTGGCTGAATAGAAGATAGATGGATTCTCATAACTTCTCTGCATTAAGTCTCTTGTGATCTGTTGTTTTGTTTGACATCTATGAATAAAATCGAGTCTCAGATATGTAGTTGGAAAAGACAGGAACTTGATGACTCCTGAAAGAGTCCTAGCAGTCCTCAAATCACACTTGGAGAACGACTGATAGATGTGAAAGGATACTTACTGCCTAGAGTGAGTTTGAATTTCATGTTTTGCCTATTTTCCAAATCTGTCTTTTAAAATTATAATTTAGAAAACTGAGAAATATGGGAAAACATTATACTCTTGTGGTTTATATTTTTCAGGGTTATCCACTGAAAGGTTTAGTTAAGGGTAAGTACAATATGCCTGCCAGTTTACATTTTGGTTTATTAGCTTTCTTTTATTGTGAAATATAACAATCATACACAAAAGTGCACAAAACATAAGAGTAAATTTTAAGGAATAATTATGCAAATACTCATATAACCATTAACTAAACAAAACAAGATTTTGCAACATACTGGAACCTCTGCCACCATTACCATACCATGTGCCCATTCTTGGACATATCTCTATCCCTGCTCACTAGAAGTAACCACTATTCTGAGTTTTCTTTCTAATTTCATCCTAAACCATGTGGTGCAGTTTTGCCTGTTTTTAAACTTTCTATAAATAGAATATGTATTCTTTCAGATTCAGCTTCTTTTACTCACCAGTATGTTTGTGAGGCTCATCTCTGTGTAAACAGTTGTAGTTCTTAATTTTTATTGTTGCTTGTGATCTTATATGCACGGACTGCAATATATTTATGCATACAACTTTTAAAGTTATTTTAAGAGAATTGCTTTGGCTATTCGGGGTCTTCTGTTGTTCCATACAAATTTTAGGATGATTTTTCCTATTTTTCTGAAGAACATCACTGAGATTTTGATAGGGATTATGTTGAATCTGTAAATATACAACATACCAGTAGTATGACCGTTTTAACAACATCAAATTCTTTCAATCTATGAACACAGGATTGCTTTCCATTGATTTGTGTATTCTTTAATTTCTTTCATCAATGCTTTATAGTTTTTAGTGTATAGGTCTATCTCCTCTTTGGTAAAATTTATTCCTAAGTATTTTTAATGCTATTATAAATTAGATTATTTTCTTGATTTTTTTACAGCTAGGTTATTTGTGTATATAAATGCAAGTGATTTTTGTTACATTGATTATGTGTCCTACAACTTAACCAAATGTATTTGTTAGTTCTAACAGTTTTTGGTGGACTCTTTGGAGTTTTCTACATGCAGAATCACGTCATCTACAATTAGAGATAATTTCTTCCTTTCCCCTTTGGATGCCTTTTATTTCTTTTTATTTTCTTTCTTTCTTTCTTTCTTTTTTTAGTCTAATTTATCTGGGTAGAACTTCTAGGACAAAAAGCTTTATTTTTCCCCCATTGATTTTGATGTTAGCTCTGACTTTTTCACAAATGACCTTTATTATGTTGAGGATGTTTTCTCCGATACCTAAGCTATTAGGAGTTTTTGTCTGAAAAGGCTGTTTAACTTTGTTGAATCCTTTTTCTGCTTCAATTGAAATAATCATGTGGTTTATAATCTTGTCTTTTCTATAAAATTTTCAAGACCACTTCCAAATTTGAATTCAATTATACTAAACCAAATTCACGAATCATTTTAGAAGATCTAAACATGAAACTGGTTTTGTATTTCAGATTACTGATGTTGAATAATGCTTAAAACCATTTAAAATGAAATTTCTACAGAATGTAAATGGTCAGAATATTTAAGAGCCAAGTTACTAGCTGCTTTTTTGCAAATCAGATGTATTCATTGAAAAATTTCTTCTCTTAAATATTTGACATCTGAAGATGCTTAGTTTAAATTTTTGTATCTCCATTTCAGAGTTGAAATTAAGATGTGAATAAATGCCTATTTTAAATAATATCATGTAAGAATTGATACTTTAATCCAGTGATTTCTCCATTTCTAATTGCTTAACATTTTGCCAATTTATTTTCAGATTTAGGAAGTGTATTCATATCTCTTACTAGCATTTTACATTTATCAAACATACTCTCAAAGTTACTTTCATTTGTTGTAAACAAAAGGGTAGGTCCTCTATGAAGCCAGCTGCTTTATATAAAGACTTTTCTTTTTAAATAAAGCTTTCTTATTTTTTCCCACTTGGTTCAAAATATACCACCAAATTAAATTGCATAAACATGTCCAGTCTATTTGTGCCAAGATACTTTAGATTTCAGCATAATGTACTATGTCATTTGATATTGTATCATTAATATTTGATAAACATCTTTAGTTTGTGTGTGAAGCGCCATAATTTTGTTTGTTCTTGATCCCCATTGAATGTCTGTATATGTTTTTAATACAGTTTTTAGGACAGATATAAGGATATTCTATTGGTCAAAGCTCAAAAATGTATTAATCCTTTGTACAATACTAAAAAAGATTATCATATTTCAAGTCACCAAATCAACATTATTACAAATCAAATCAGAATTATTAGTTGAATAGGCACAAATTTAGCATAACAATTTTTGAGGGAAATAATGGCTTTTTCATCATTGTATATATCTGCCATCTTTGCTTCATTTTCATATCCTTGGCCAAGAGCATTTTTATGTCAAAATATTGAAAAAATACATTTATTCATTTCATAAGACAAGCCATACCCAGTTTTTAATTTTTTTTTAATAAAAAGTCAACAATCCTTTCTTTCTTTGGGTTTGTTATTATTCTCAATGACAGCATACTTAAAATCTAACGCATCTGTTTATCATAGGCAACATCTACGTATGTTTATGATTTAAAAGAAAGAATTTTTTCTTCCTTTTTAGTTTATTTTTTAAATTGACAAAACAATTTATATTTATCAGGTATAACATGTTGTTTTGAAATATATGTATGTTGTGGAATGGACAAATTGAGTGCATTACCATAAGCGTTGCCTCACATACTTATGATTTTTTTGTGGTAAGAACACTTAAAAAGTACTTTCTTGGCAATTTTCAAGAATGTAACGCATTGTTACTAATGACTAACTGCAGTCACCATACTGTTTGATAGATCTTTTGGACTTACTCTTCCTATTTAACTGAAAGTGTGTATCATTTGATCAACATCTCCCCAATACTACCCTCCTCCAGTCCCTGGTAACTACCACTCCACTCTCTATTACTATGAGTTTAACTTTTTAAGATTCCATATGTAGGTGAGATTATGCACTGTCTTTCTATGCCTTGCTTATATCAGTTAACATAGGGTCATCCAGATTCATTCATGTTGTCTCAAATGACAACATTTCTCTTCCTTTTTTAAGTGGCAAATAGTATACCATTGTGTACATACTATTCCTACATTTTCTTTATCTATTAATCTATTCATTAACATTTAGGTTGTTTCCATATCTTGGCTATTGTGAATAGTACTCCAATGAACATGGGAGTGCAGATATCTCTTTGACATTCTGATTTCATTTCATTTGGATATATTCTCACTTGTGGGATTGCCGGATCATATGGTTGTTCTATTTCTAATTTTTATAAAAGCATCAAAAGTAACAAACAATTATGAACAAATCTGATAGAAAATATGCCAGGACTGTACACTGGAAACTATAAAATGTTGCTGAGAGAAAACAGAGAAGACATAAACAAATGGAGACAGATACCATGTTAAAGGATTAAAAGACTCAATATTGTTAATATATCAATTGTAATCAAATCGATCTGTAGACTCAATGCAATACCAATCAAAATTCCACCAGGTTTTTTGTATAGAAATCCAAAAACGGATTATAATATTTATGTGAAAATGCATAGAACAAAAAATAACCAAAATAACATTAAAAAGAACACAAAGTGTTGAAGGATTTATACTATCTGACTTCAGGACTAAAGTAATCAAGGCAGTAAAGCATTAGAATAAAAAAAAAACCCACAAATACATCAATGGAACAAACAGAAGTATGCACAAATAGAGACACACATATATTGTTGATTGTTTTTTCAACAAAATCACAAAGGGTATTCAACTAAAAAATTTGCAGATGACATGATTGTGTATTTAGAAAACCCCATTGTCTCAGCCCCAAATCTCCTTAAGCTGATACACAACTTCTGCAGTTGCAGGATTCAAAATCAGTGTGAAAAAATCACAAGCATTTCTATACACCAACAACAGACAGAGAACCAAATCATGAGTGAACTCCCATTCACAATTGCTACAAAGAGAATAAGATACCCAGGAATACAACTTACAAGGGATATGAAGGTCCTCTTCAAGCAGAACTACAAACCACTGCTCAAGGAAATAAGAGACAACACAAGTACATGGAAAAACATTCCATGCTCATGGATAGGAAGAATCAATATTGTGAAAATGGCCATACAGCCCAAAGTAATTTATAGATTCAATGCTATCCCCATCAAGCTACCATTGACTTTCTTCATGGAATTGGAAAAAACTACTTCAAATTTCATAATGGAACCAAAAAAGAGCCCACATAGTCAAGACAATCCTAGGCAAAAAGAACAAAGCTGGAGGCATCACACTACCTGACTTCAAACTACACTACAAGGCTACAGTAACAAAAACAGCATGGTACTGGTACCAAAACAGATGTATAGACCATTGCAACAGAACAGAGGCCTCAGAAATAACGCCATACGTCTACAACCATCTGATCTTTGAGAAACCTGACAAAAACAAGCATTGGGGAAAGGATTCACAATTGAATAAATGGTGTTGGGAAAACTGGCTAGCCATATGCAGAAAGCTGAAACTGGATCCTTTCCTTATATCTTATACAAAAATTAACTCAAGATGGATTAAAGACTGAAATGTATGACCTAAACCCATAAAAACCCTAGAAGAAAACCTAGGCAATACCATTCAGGACATGGGCATGGGCAAAGATTTCATGACTAAAACACCAAAAGCAATGGCAACAAAAGCCAAAACAGACAAATGGGATCTAATTAAACTGAAGAGCCTCTGCACAGCAAAAGAAACTATCATTAGAGTGAACAAGCAACCTACAGAATGGGATACAATTTTTGTAGTCTATCCATCTGACAAAGGGCTAATGTCTAGAATCTACAAAGAAGTTAAACAAATTCACAAGAAAGAAACAAACAACCCCATCAAAAAATGGGCAAAGGATATGAACAGACACTTCTCAAAAGAAGACAATTATGCAGCCAACAAACATATGAAAAAAAGCTCATCATCACTGGTCATTAGAGAAATGCAAATCAAAACCACAGTACCCACAATGAGATACCATCTCATGTCAGTTAGAATGGTGATCATTAAAAAGACAGATGCTGGAGAGGATGTGGTGAAATAGGAACGCTTTTACACTGTTGGTGGGAGCGTAAATTAGTTCAACCATTGTGGAAGACAGTGTGGCATTTCCTCAAGGATCTAGAACTAGAAATACCATTTGACCCAGCAATCCCATTACTGGGTATATACCCAAAGGATTACAAATCATTCTACTATAAAGACACATGCACACATATGTTTATTGCAATACTGTTCACAGTAGCAAAGATTTGGAACCAACCCAAATGCCCATCAATGATAGACTGCATAAAGAAAATGTGGCAACTATACACCATGGAATACTATGCAGCCATAAAAAAGGATGAGTTCATGTTCTTTGCAGGGACACGGATGAAGCTGGAAACCATCATTCTCAGCAAACTAACATAAGAACATAAAACCACACACTGCATGTTCTCACTCATAAGTGGGAGTTGCACAATGAGAACACATTGACACAGGGTGGGGAATATCACACACTGGGGCCTGTCAGCTGGTGGGGGGCTAGGGGAGGGATAGCATTAGGAGAAATACCTAAGGTAGATGATGGGTTGATTGGTGCAGCAAATCACCATGGTGCAAGTATACCTATGTAACAAACCTGCATGTTCTGCACATGTACCCCAGAACTTAAAGTATAATTTAAAAAAAAGAAAAAAAATAACTGAATAAACAAATGGTGTTGGAAGAGATAGGCATCCCTATGCAAAGCAATAAATCTTGACCCACACCTCATACCATATGAAAAAATTAACTCACAATATTGGTAACAAAACTAAGTATAAAACCCAAAACTACAATTTTGAGAATATTAAAAAAATTTTTACTTAGAAACACTAAAAGCACAATCTATGAAAAAATTGGTAAATTTCACTTAATCAAAATTTAAAAACTTTTATTTTTAAAAGGATAGTTTTATTAAAATGAAAAGGGAAGGTAGAGTCTGGGAAAACTTTGTAAAATATTTATCTAACAAAGTACTTATAACTAAAACCACAGAATGCTTATAACTGAACAAAGAAGGCACAAAAATGGACAAAAATATTTCAACAGACATTTTACCAAATAAGATACCCAAGTGACAAACAAGAACATCACAAAATGCTTAACATCATAAATAATTAGGAAAATTAAAATTAAAATCACAGTGAGATACCACTACCCACCAGCTAGAATGACTGGACTGACTAAAATTTAGAAGACTGACCGTATCAAGTATTGGCAAGGTTGTGGAGTGACTGGAACACTTACATCACTAATGGAAATAAAAATGGGGCAGCCATTTTGGAAAAGTGTTTGAAAGTTTCTGAAATACTCCTACTATGAGACAAAGATGTTCCACCTATAGGTTTTACTGCAGAAATATGTCCACGCAAAGACTTGTACAAGAAAGTCTATAGCAGCTTTATTTGTGAAATCAAAAATTGTAAACAACCCGAATATCCATTAAAAAGTAAAGAGAAATGCAAATTATGGTATAATCATACAATGGAATACTATATACCCATAGAATGAATGAACTATTGATAAACACAATAATAACATGAATGAATCTTACTTAGGTTGAATGAAGGAAGCCAGACAAAAGAGTCCCTATAGTATTGCTCCACTATATATCTGTTTCAGTCACTTGGCCTGCATAACAAAATAAAAATTTGTTATTTAGGGTAGCCTAAATAACAAACCTTTATTTCTCACATTTTTGGAGGCTGGGAAGTCCAGGATGAAGGTGCTGGCCAATGTCGTTTCTAGTGAGGGCTCTCTTTCTGGCTTGCAGACAGCCACCTTCTCACTGTGTCTTCTCATGGCAGAGAAAAAGCTCCAAAGTCTCTTCCTCTTCTTATAAAGGCATGAATCCCATCGTGGGGCTCCACCCTCATGACCTCATCTAAACTAATTACCACCCAAAGGCATACCGCCTAATACCAACACATTGGGGGGCAGGATTTGAAAAAATGAATTTTGGGGAGACACTCAGCCCATAACTATAGCATTCTATGAAATGGAAGCTAGCAATGACAGAACTCAGATCAGTGGTGGCCTAAAGATAGGGAGGGAAAAGTTAGGGAAACATTAAAAAGAGCCCTGGAGAATTTTTAAGGATGGTAAATATTTTTTTTTTTCTTTGTGTGATAGTTACATGGGCATATCCATATGTTAAAATATCATCTAATTGCATGATTTTCAAATATGCAGTTTATGGTATGTCATTTTTTATCAGTTGAAGCTGGAAAATGGAAAAAGGAACACAGGAACACACTGCAGTTATGCAGTGCCTTTGCTCAAGCTGTTTTGTCTGCAGGAATGCAGTTCTGCTCTATGTCTACTTGGAAATTGCTCCTCATCCCTGTGAAAAGCCCACATCCTGGACAAAGTTCTTCACTGTCAATAGTGAGCTCCTGGAGCCTGTTCCACCGGCTGTTTTTAGTTCACCAATTATCCTGCATTCAAATTAATATGCATGTGTCCTGTCTTCTCCCAAGAGACTGAGAACACCTTCAAGTTGAGGATATCACCTGATTTATCACAGAGTAGACTTCAGCAGTTGATTTCAATGGCTGTCACTTGGTCCTCACCATGACAGTGCCACAGTTGCCAAATTAGAGTGCATGAGAGACCCTCTGGCTCTCCTTGCACCAAATTTGCCTATTGGTAGATTTCACAGGGGAATAGGAATTATTAGCATGAACAATACGTTACTGTGACTTAAATTATTACCTGGTAATTTAGGCATAATCATCTGAAACACATACCTTTCAGAAGCTAAATATTACACAGAGAACAGCTAACAAATCAAGGAAAAAGGATTTCAGGCTGCAATGCCTGACTCAGGGAATGGGTTGTCTGTATAAATATGGCTACATAGTATCTGAGAGCTCCTTGGAGAGTAGATAAATGAGTGGTCAGATAGCTTATTCATCACACTAAGATATATACATATTTATGACATGCTGTAAGGTTGAAGTCAGAAAGCAGGAAGTCCCAGAGAAAAGCAGCAGGATCCAGAGACCAGAGGCATGGTGGGATCTGCTAGGATGGAGAGTATGGAGGGGCTGTCTGCTCCCTTTCCACTTTTTTGTCTCCTCCTCCACTCTTAGGAACACTCTGGGATCATAGTATAACTTTGTGGTGCCGATCTGGGACTATATATGAAACCATGTATTCTCTGTGTCCAGTTACTGAGGCAGCAACACACTTCAGATCATGGAGAACTTTAGGTTCTTCTGCATTTTATTTAGCATTGGGACCTTGGGTCCATCTTTTAGTTTTGTGTGCCGTTAGGATCTTCTTGCTGTCATGTAAATACACTCAGTGGAGTCAGATTTTTTCATTTGAAAAAATCTGAAACATCAGTCTGGTAAGGGAACCCTAGGTTCAGTCTACAAAATAAATGGACTCTTATATTCTCTCTCTCTCTCTCTGCTTTTCTAAATTAATTATTAGAATACAGAGAGTTTTTGAATAGGAAGTCTCAGGAGGTATTGGGAAATCATCAGCATAGAATAGAATGATCAGGATGAGGATACAGCGAGGACTAAGACTTCAATCCATTGTTCACAGACCATCTACCTGGGTGTGGTACATGGCTCCAGAATAAAGTTTTAGACCACAGATGCAGGGGCTGTGGATTGGTCTATTAAGACACCCTAAGAGAACAGGCCCCAAGGCCTTGTTCATCAGCCTCTTTCCCAGCTCAGGTGTCTCTACAACAAGCCTCTCCTTTGTCCCAGGGCCAACATGGATAGCAATGCTGAGCCTCTCAAAGTCTCCAATCAGAGAGTACTCAACATGTCCTCAGGAAGTCCTATTACACGGAGCACACGCAATCCTGAAAATCTGAGATTCCATGCCTTTCTTCAGCAGAGGAGTAGTGTGTGAAATATTTTTCTAAGAAGTGCAGAATTCCATTCTATATTTTAGTTTCTCAGAGAAGAGTTAGAAAAAATATCCTTATCTGGATCAAAATGATTAACATGGAAAGAACACAGATCTTAAAAATCAATGTAGAGGATAACATTATTTACCATAAGTTGCTGCAAAAGTGATTGCCATTAAAAATAATGGCACAAACTGCAATTACTTTTGCACCAACCTAATAATAATGAATATCTACTGATATTTTACAAAGAGGGGAGTGAAATTATCTTACCAGGCAATTTTTTTTTTCTTGTCTTTCAGCATAAACACAGAGGCAGGAAGAGAACCATGTCTGGAGCTTTCAAGGGTGATGATCTGCTATTGAATGCCAGGCTCTCCCCAGGTTAATCTTAATATCTCTCTTCTATGAGGTCATGGGTCTACAATCATAAAATAGATCAGTTCTTAGAATCATTCATTCTCAGAAAGTAATGATCTTGGAGGGGAGCCTTTTACGAAGACTATCAGGCCTGGGACATTTATCCTGATATCTGTTCTGCCTATCCATGGAAACTGAACAATGATTGAGTTGGGCCATGGGTCTTGGTGGTGGTGGGAGATGTAGTGAAAGGACCGTTGGATTTGGAGGTAAGATTTCTGAGTCCTGCTTTTGGACATATTGCAAGTTAACTTCCCTAAGTTTCAGATTCCTTGTTTCAGAGATTGCCAACCTCCAAACCTCATGGGTTTTTGTTATGATCACTTGGTACAATTTATGTGAAAGTGCTTTAAAGTGACCTAGCTCTCTGTGTAGTAAACCTTACTATTATTGTCTTTGGAACTTTGACTTGAATCCTAAATCAAGAGCATTCAGATTCTAATCTTAAAAGATTATTTTCCCAGTGGAGCACTCTACTCGGCTTCCTACAAGATTCTGCCTTCACTTGATGTACTCAGGCTCCTTTCTTCTCTGTTTGGAGAACTCATTGCAAAAATGATAAGGAGGCACCAGACCTACTTTCTCCTCAGAAAATGTGATTATACTCCTTCGTTATTCCAGACATCTCTCTTCCTAGGTTGCCTATGGAAATCTGGGACCCAAGTGAAGCCTGGAGTTGACGTGAGAGGGAGAACCCATAGACAAAGTGATGTGAGGTCAAACCTTAGAGTGAGGGGAAAAGTGTCATGAAGTCAGAAATATGGAAGAATATGACTCCTGCCAGGCCTGTCTGTCCTGTCCTGCTTCTGAATATATGTTTTACCTCTTATCTCTTGTAGGCACCTGCAAAACTTCCTTTGCAGAGTAGCTTCCTGAAGGATTTATAGCAAGATCCTTTATCTGAGGACTGAGTTACAGCAACCACAAAAGCAGACATCATGTTGCTCATGAAGCCAGGGGAAGATACATATCTTGTGATGTCACCTTTGGGATTCACTGAATTGTAGCTCACTCTGGCCTCTTTACTTCTTGCCTCCACCTTCTGACTGGACCTTATCACCCACTTACTTTTTTCTTCTTAACCATATAACCATTGGATTCCTTTCCTCAGTCAGAACCTCCTTTGTCGCTGGATCCCATGTTGTCAGGACCATCCTAAACCCCTACAACTTATCTTTTTCCTTCCACACCCAGAGCACACTCAGATACCAAACTCTATTTCCAACCTAGATCCCATTTATCTTTGGATACCACCACCTTACCTGCCCCCACCTCATCCTATCCTTCCACTTTCAGGATCTTAACCACTCCCCTAATCTGACACACTTCAAGTATCCAGTGGTTCAGTTCACTGTCCACCATCTTTCATGGTTCCAAATGAGGGTCCCCAAAATGTTTCAGCTATGTGAAGCCCTGGATAATAGCCTCTGGCATGACTTCAGGAACACAGCCGGAGATCCATCAGGCTGTTCTTCACCCTGCCCACTCTCTGTCTCTGGGACCATGTTTCTTTTAGGTCAACCAGAATGTCCTCCTGCATTCCCCACTGCCTGCAAAATTTATCTCAAAGAAATGTTTCCATTAAATCAGAGAAAATTAATCAGTTTTCATTTACCACATCCTCCAAAGTAAGCTGTCTCTACTATAAGTAGCCTATCTATATTTCCCTATATATTTGTTTTTTTCTAAAAAGAAAAGTGTCCTTTGCTTCAGCCATATTTAGGAAAGGTTTAGGGTTAGCCAGGAGCTTGGGCTCAGAAAACCAAATGAGTCAGCTTCAGACCAGGTTGAGAGCCAGTTTTGACTTTTTGAAGGTTATCAGGGTTAGGGAGGGATGTTGACAGTGACATAGCACACCAGACCTCATTTTGGGTTTTTTTATTTGTATTTCTGACTATATCTCAGTTTAAAAATCTTATTAATATAATAATGTCATAAAAACACAAAAAATACAAATAGGGGCTTTAAAAATAAGAAAATCTAATACACGCCATGTCTCAACATGGATTTATTAATCCTCCCCTCGATAAGGACCATGTAATAATATAACATTATACAGTCATGGGATGGAGTAGTTGGGGTTAAGCAGGCATCATAGAGCCAAAAATTTGCTATTCAGCCTGTAAAAACAGTAGGAGACAAGACACTTCATATGTCCAAAAAATGGCATTAGACCTTTGTAGCCCTAAGTTCAGAAGAGTAGGGATAAATCTCCATGACTTTGAATCTTTTGGTGGGGAATAGCTTCTACTTGCCCCCAGATCTCCCCTCTATTCTTGACATAGGATGTGAGATGAGCACTGCTTCCAATAATTCTTTTATTGGCCTTAATGAAAAAGTAGAGCTGACCCCAACTCTCCTGACTCTGTACAGGTGGTGAGGAGGGTGAGAGGAAGGAGAGGAGGCCCAAGAAAAGCCAGAATAGATATAAGGTTTTAGAAAATCTGGAGTAGAAGGAGAACACACTGTCAGACTCAGGAAAAATCTTCATATATCTTCCTATTTCTTCACATTCCTTGAGAAAGAAATCTCCACATATCTTCAAGTGGCCCCCATATCACTAGAAAAGAACTGGTTTCAAAGCTAGGGACATGAAAATTGGGTCACCTTGATATACCTCTCAACCTCCACAAGACAGCCCACATCTGAAAAGATTCAGGGATAAAAATGTTTTTCCTGAAAACAGCAGTATTTCTTAGAAAAACTACCCCCAATGGACACAGAACTGATTGACCTTTAGGGAGAGGGGGTGTTTGTGTGATATTGCTGAGGTGGTTACTGCTGGAGTTGATGTGGCAAGACCCAGGCACAAAATAAGTGATCTTCTATGGGTTTGTGGGGTTTATTTAGACACAGATTTTGAACTCAATAATGAATTGTCCCCATTGAGTTTCTCCTAGGTAAACCTCTTCCCTTGGAGACTATAGGGTGCCTAGCTTGATGACATCATTGCAGGACAAGGTATCATATAGTAATCAGGAAGGGAATGTTTATGGGGCAGCCACCCAATGGCTGCAGATAAATGAGGCAGAGTGAGGAAAATGGAGGTTGGGGGAGCAGGAAAGAGGAAGAACAAGTGAAGAGGGGAGGAATGACCCACTGAGCTGGAAGGAATGGTAATGCCATCATCATACTTAGTCAAGACATCTCCCTCTTTCTCTCCTGACACACACAACCTGACTCAGGCTCCACATGCTTACAACTGATGAGGGCCCTGTAGAGCACATTGGTGCTATCCTGTCAAAACTATGTGGGTGCCCTTTGAACAGAAAGATGTCTGCAGGACATTTGCAGTCTCATTTTGGGTAAGTGACTTTGGTGCCCTTTTTCCAGGAGTTCTTTAAAAAAATACACAGTGTGAGAATACAGTGTGAATGTATGGCCCTTTAGGGTTGAAGGACTCCTATGAACTTCATGTCCTTAGTAGAGATGTATAAAATCTCCTTTGGGCACACCCAGAGCTCATGCCCTACAGGTAGATCTTGCAATATCTGGTTAAGATGCAATGTTTCTAGGGCTCACCTTAGACCCCTACTTAAACCATGAAAGTCAATGTGAACAAAGTTGCCATGTAAGTTCACATCCATGTCATTCAGGTCAATGCTATTGAAATGCTGAATGGAGTAGCTCTTATGGGGGAAAAAAAAGCCCCAGATAAGTCATTAGGGTATTGCAAATTAAAATAATAAATATGTCATTATACATATATAAGGATAGCTAAAATTAAAAAAAATAACTGACAATACAAATTATTGTCAATTGCAGAGCAACAAGAACACATATTCATTACTGGTGGATATACAAGATGTCCAGTCACATTGGAAGACATCCTAGCAGTTTCTTACAAAATTAAACAGTCTTACCATAGGAAACAACAATTGGGCTCCTAAGTATTTACCCAACTGCTTTGAAAACATGTCCAAAAAATTTGCTCATAAATGTTTACATTATCTTTATTAATAATTACCTAAACTTTAAAGCAACCAAGATGTCCATCAATAGGTCAAATAATAAAAACGGTATGATACCCATGCAATACAATATCATTAAATGATTAAAAGAAGCCATTAAGACATAAAAACACTTTAAATGCATACTGCTTAGTGAAAGAAGCCACCCTGAGAAGAACACATGATTCAAGTGTATGACATTCTGGAAAAGGCAACAAAATTATGATGGTAAAAAGCTTAGTGTAGCCAAGAGTTTGGAGAGAGCATGTGTGGGGTGAATGGATGAAAGTATATTTTTTAAGGCAGTGAAGCTATTCTGTATGATCCTATAATGGTGGATATATGTCACTGTGCCTTTGTAAAAGCCTATAAAACTTTATAGCATGAGGAGTGGACCTTACTGTATCCAAATTTAAAAAATCAGTTCAGAGGTTGGGAGATTCTAAGATGAATGCAGAATTTAACAAAACAATTTAAAATGAATTATAATTGTAGGAAACGATCCCACTGAAGGGGGATAAGGTAAAAGTTGCTGACCTATGTAATTTTGAAAATAAGTGGTATCTGTAAGTTTAAAAGTGAAACAATCTGTTCATAAACACTGTACTCTAGTTAATAAAGTTGTTTTCTGCAAGGAGGTGGATTAAAATTTTTGATAATGTGATATATATTGAAATATTGAGTAAATTGAATTATTTAAGTAAATTGATGTCAAGTGGTGGGAGTAGGTTTCTAGCCTTAGCTAGCTTAACCAGAAAAATTAAATGTTTTAAAGTATCAGTAATAAAAAAGTATAACAATGAAGAAAGTTTACTAATTATAGTTATAAGGCAAATAATCTCAAAAACATTCTACTCTCAGTGGTGATTACACTTATGGTAAAGATATATTGTTACCAAACCCAGATCTGGCTGCTCACTACTCAAAAAGTCAAACATGAGAGATGAGAATTGGTGGGAGAAAAAGCAGGTTTGTTTGGAAAGCCAGCAAAACTTGCATTTTAAAATACCATCTTAAATTGTTCAGTCTGGATGGAGGGGAATATAGGGAAGCAGAGAGGATTGGTATCAACAGGTGACCGAGGACTGCAGACAACTGGGTGCCAGCAGTGGTCCTGGGAAGTTGGGGACACCTTTGTCCTTGATCAAGTCATGATGCTCCTGTAAATCTTTAACAAAACATAGTTGCTTACATACTTCCCCTTTAATCTCAGAGTTAGTTTCAAAAACTACGTGATGGCTGTTTTGCACATTATCTCAATGCTCTGAAATTATCCCAGCCTATGTGCAGGAATGGACAAAAACCTCTTAAATAAAAATGAAGTTAGTTATGTTACAGTTCTTCTGCTGTTTTACTGTTACAGTGTCAGTTGTTAATAAAAAATACAAGAAAATTTTAATAAAATATTCTAGGAATATTACCTGACACTCTAACAAAAAGCAACTTATATTACCATTTGTATCACACATTTGAAAAATTCTGATGGACTATACAATAGTACGATGAATAGAGTTAACAGTAATATATATTTCAAAATAATTAAAAGATTTTGTTTTGTTTTTAAGACATTCTGTCTCTGTTGCTCAGGCTGGAGTGCAGTGGTGCAGTCTCTGCTCACTGCAACCTCCACCTCCTAGGCTCAAGTAATCCTCCCGCCTCAGCCGTCTGAGTAGCTGGGACTACAGGTGCGCACCACCATGCCTGGCTAATTTTTCTATTTTTTGTAGAGGTGGGGTTTCACTATGTTGCCCAGGCTGGTCTTGAACTCCTGAGCTCAAGCAATCTTCCCACCACGGCCTCCAAAATTGCTGGGATTACAGGCTGAGCCACTGCACCTGGCCAGGTTTTTGAGTGTCCTCATCCCAAAGAAACGATAAATATTTAAGGTGATGGATGTACTACTTACCCTGATTTGCTCATTACAATGCATACATACATGGAAACATAACTTTGTACCCCATAACCATTAAGTGTTCATTGTAAATTTCAAAAAAGAAATCAAAATGAATTGAATATAAAAACAGATTTACACGAGAGGGAACTAAATATATGTCAAGTCAAAAGTAGAATACAATTAGAGAGAGGCTTAGTTTTCCATGCTAGACATTCCATGATTTAAATAAAAAAGGAATTGTCCAGATCTTTGAATACAGGTGAAGTTAAAAACAGGTGTCCATCACAAGAATATGGTTACAATTTTTAGAAAATGTACATCTCAATGATTAGAAATCGTAAGATCATAAACAATTAATGTGTATGACTGACATAAAATATAGAGAAATGTACATCTCAGTGATTAGAAATCATAAGATCATAAACAAATAATGTATATGACCAACATAAAATATAGAGTAAATAAAAAAACAGAATAAAATGAAATCTGATTGTAAAATTTGATAGGAAAAAAAGAATATTAACAAGCAAATACGTAATTTTGAAACTTATTACAAAGTAATATTAATTAGAACACGGATAGATTACTATTTATTCAAACAAATAAGCAATTAAATCAAATATTCAGATGTTCACATGTTTTGTATTCATTCTTCGAAAATAATTATTTTTATTTTTTGAGACGGTGTCTCGCTCTATAGCCAGCTGGAGTGCAGTGGCGCCATCTTGGCTCACTGCAACCTCCGCCTCCTGGGTTCAAGCGATTCTCCTGCCTCAGCCTCCCGAGTAGCTGGGACCACCACGCCACCACACGCAGCTAATTTTTGCATTTTTTTTTTTTTAAGTGGAGACGAGGTTTCACCGTGTTGGCCAGGATGGTCCGAATCTCCCTACCTTGCGAACCGCCCCTATCTCCCGACCTCGCGATCCGCCACCTGCGGCCTCCCAAAGCGCTGGGATTACAGGCGTGAGCCACTGCGCCTGCCCTCTGAAAACAGCTCTTTAAAAACATATTTCAAAAAACATGAAAAAAAAAAAAACAGGAGACTTTAATCCACATTCTTCTCTAGATGCCACCTTACTTCCTTTTTCCACTTGACAAACTTCCCCAAATAATTTTCTAAACAGTGTTCTTAATTTCTCTTTTTGTATTTCCTCTTCAACTTACTCCAATTGTGTTTCTATCCCATTCATTCTACTAACCCAGATCCTCCTAAGGTCATCAACGGAGTCTGTTTCCAGGTTCGCTAGGACAGTTCAGCCCTCACCTTCCCTGAAAGCACCACTGTCTTCCCCTCGTTAGACTCTCCCTCATTCTTTCCAATTTCTCTTTCTAACTGCACTGGCTACTTTACCTCAGCCTCCTTTACATATTCTCCTTCTCTGCACTACCTTTGAATGCTGAGGGTCTGCAGGACAAGGTTATGTCCTCATCTCATTGTCCCCTCTGTTTATAAGTGACTACATTCATTCCTATGTCCTTGTTACCAGACATGCAATAAAGAATCCTAAATAAAGAATCTTAAATTAAGAATCTTAAAAGGTATTCCTTTGCCCATGGCATTCGTTGTTCACTCTAGACCCATATTCCTAACCGTCAATAAGATGTCTGCAATTTCATGTCTCCCAGGCACCTTAGAAAGGACATCTAGTATTGTTCTTTCTCATCATCATTTGCACCTAAAGCTTCTAGTATGAGAACATCATTTTCTTTTCCTTATCTTTGTAGTGTTTCATATGGTGAAATTGGTACAGCTTTACTGTTTCTTTTCCTGTAAGAATGAAAACTATTCAACACAGAAAGAAACTGTCTTTATTCACCTGTATTTCTTTTTTACAATAACTTTTTAAATTTTTGTGGGTACATAGTAAGTGTATATATTTATTGGTTGCACGAGATCTTTTGATAGAGTCATGCAGTGAGTACACCTGCTTTGCTTGACATCAATTCCAAAATATGCCACTTTGATACGTTATACATATGTAAATGGAATGAATGAATAGGTAAGTATATATTACCATCCATTCCTTGATTTGGTTCAGAAAACTAGTGCTTGAATTTTGGTTTTAGAATAAATAACTTCAAGAAGTTTTGTTTGAAAATAATTTAATAAATAACAAAATACAATATTTAACCAAATGGAAAGCTGAATATGTTTTGTAATCTTAATACAATGTAAAGGCAAACATTGGTTATATAATAATGTAAATATTATGAATATGATAAAATGTAAGAATAAATAAATAAGTAAAAATAAATAACATCTTAGGGACTGATGCCCCAGAACCTGTCTTTTTAACATATACTAGCTTAATATATTGACAAAGTACTTACAGAATTAATTCAATCAATTCTGTGATTAAAGCAGAAATAAGAGTCTTTTGAAATGACCAGAGTCACATGTGCAAGTGCTATATGGCAAATTAATCAATGAGAATCATTTCAAGATGACCCCAGGTCTCCATCTTTACTTCTCAGTCTTTCTTGCATGTTTGTTGATAAGAACAAGGATTTCATGATTTCCATTCTGACAACTTCCCAGGCACAGTCGCTGTATTTCTTCTCTTTCAGGTAGACACGGATTCCCTGGAAGTACCTCCTCAAGGTCAGTGCAGGGCTCCTAATCGCCCCAGCAGATTCTCCTTCTCGCATTACCTGCACCAAGCAGGTCTCCAGGTGTTGTAGTTGCCGATGAAGTCCAGTGTGGAGATGGTCTAGGAGGGTCGCGTTCCAGGCAGCAGAGGAGCGCTCTGTGTGGAAGAGGCTGAAGATCTGCTGTAGCATCTCATGGAGGACAGACATGACCTGGGTCTTCTGCAGCTGGCTCCCTTCTACCATCTCCTGGGGGAACCTGAAGTCTCTTCTGTCCTTGAGACACAAGAAAGGGGAGATTCTCCTCATTTGGTGCAGAAGCACCAAGGTGTTCCTGCTAAGTAGGCCATGGTTCTGAGGCAGATCACAGCCCAGAGATCTAACAGGACTATAGCTGGTCATCACTAGGGCTGCCAGCAGAGGGAAGAGGAGGGCCATTGGGAAATGAGGGTGCTGCTGGCTTTGCTGAGCTGGATATGGCTTAACCTTGGACCCTAGGTTTTCTGAAGACATTCCTTGTATGCATGGCTTTTAATAGGAAACAAATGGTTTTCATTTTCTGAAAATTTCTCTGTACTTTCACTTTCTTTTTTTGTTTTCATTTGTGTATTCTCCCTATGACTTTACGAGGATGACAACAATCTATCAATTTTGCATTAGACTTCACCTAAACTCGAGTAAACTTCAGCTGTGTCAGTACAAATGAATGCTTAATCAAATGAAAAATGTTCTGGTACTAAAGTCATAAGTGTATGTACTATATGTATGTAAATAATCAGATACACTCACACTACACTAACTTTATATATTATATATTTATATATACACATTATATATGGAATACATGTATATATAATATATGTGTATATAATATATATTTGTATATATGTGTATATAATATATATTGTATATATAATATATGTTCATATATATATGAAAAAAATCCTTTTCGCTGTTCTAGAAACAAAATTTTAACCCTTAACTTCCATTTTTACCCTTCTTACTTTACATAGGAAGTCAGGCCCTATTTGCTTTAGGATATACAAGATTATCTGCAGCAAATAAGCTCTTTAGAACCAAGAACAGGATTTTGCTGTTGTTTGTTTGTTTGTTTTTTAGAGATATTAGAGATGAGGTCTTAATCTGTCACCCAGGTTGGAGTGTAGTGGCATGATCAGAGGTCACTGCAGCCTTTAACTCCTAGGCTCAAGCAATCTCTGTGCCTCAGCCTCCTGAGTAGCTGGGACTACAGGTGTGCACCATCATGTCTGGCTGATTTTTTTTTGTTGTTGTTGTTAGAGATGAGGTCCCACTATGTTGTTCAGGCTGATTGCAAACTTCTGGCCTGAAACTGAGGCCTCCTGCCTCAGCCTCCCAAGTAGTTGGAATTACAGATGTGAGCCAAAAACGCGGGTTTGTTTGCTGTTTTATTCACAACAGAGGATGATGATGATTAGCGAATGAGCTTCTCTAATGTTTTTCTTCCTTCTAGAAAACATTCATGCAGGTCCATGTGGTTACGCTTCACTGGGACCACAGGTGAGGATTAATATACATTGCCTTTTCTTTCCATCATTTGCTTACTGAGGACAATAGTGCTCCCCTGTCTGTGTCAATATCACAGCTGGAATCCTGATTCTTTACAGGTGCATATGGATGTGGAGATTCTAATTCTCAGATATTTTACTTTCCCAGCATCTCCTCACTCACAAGATATTTATCACATCTAGTAATACCTTTTCCTCTAGAGTAACAAGTACTCTCAACCCAAACTCTTCCAGACTCACTCCCAGGGAGCAGTCTCACAACATCCTGATAACTTCAGAACTCTTTTGGTGAGAGAGGAGTGGTTACTTTGTGAGCAAAACAATTAACCCTCCAGGACCCTTGCCAGTGTCACTAGAGTGTTTGTCTGAAGGACCCTACCTCTCAGGGACGATCTCCTTTTCTCCTGACCCGTGTGTCCAGGTGTCAAAAGTTTTGACAGCCCTCAGATACTGATAGCAAAGGTTTCTTTTGTCTAAGGAAGGTGAAAGGATTACCCAATTATAATCATTTTACCTTCATTAGTCAAATAATTTTCCACCATTTGCTGACTGAGGTCAATAGTGCTCTTCTGGCTATGTCAGTATCCTAGCTTGGAATCCTGATATGGTTTTTATTGTTCAATTCTTTTACGTAAGCTATTGAACATTTCTTATCCTCAGTGTTTCTCAGGTGGGCACAGGGGATCAATGATGGTGTTGTCTTTCATTAGAAGCTTATATTACAGAAACTAGTGGTCTTCAGCTGCTCATCCAGTCACTGCAATTCTATCTAAGGGTTATTTCCTCCTCTATCTCTGACTCACTCTGACAGTGCAGGGAAGTTAGACCCGGACTTTGCTGTCAGGGAGAAAGAGTCTTCCTTACTTTACTTATTTGTAATTTTTTATTTTAAAATTTTGTATCTTATTTTTACATAGTGGTTTACTGGGCAAGGTTTGTCTTGCTGCTTCTGCATTACATTCTAGTTCATGACAAAATAATACAAATTAAAGGAAGTAAAAGAAAGACAAAGGAGCCATGCTATTTTTATCTGTAATTTACATGACTTCGGATTTTTTTCTTTTTCATTTCAACTTTCTTAGAAAGCAAAACTTGATAGTTGTTTTGGGGCAAGAAAGAAAACAGAATACGTAAGTCTGAATATCATGAAAGTGAAAGAAGGGAAGTGGCTTTCTGCTCATAAAATGGCCAAGTAAAAGCAAAATAAAATGCAGCAACATCGATGACTAGGGATTCTGGCAGAGGGGAAGAATGAGCCCAATGTTGAGGTACACAAAGACAGGGAAACGACTGTTTCTGCTAGAGGCTCAGAGAAGATCAAGTCCTGGGTCAATGAATTGCTCTTAGCTTTGCAAGACCAGACACTTGCTCTTTTGTTTCATTTAATATACATAGGACCAGTTCTGAGGAGGAAAGGGAGGCGTCACGCCAACCAGCTCACAAGAGATTGTCAACCAGTCCCCAATTACTAGAACAAGCAGCCTCCTCTGGCAGGATAATAGATGTCAGCCTTGCCTGAGCACGCTACCAAGTTAATAAAGCCACCTAGGCAATGAAAAGAGTGCTTTGAGAAACCCAGGGTAAAAAATAAAGAGAACTGGATAATCCCAAAGATTCTGCTCTTTATCTGGATAATAATGATGACGATGATACTAAAAATGATAACATTGGAATTTGTTGCATATTGACTAAGACCAGTCTCTGTTCTAAGATATTTGAAAATATTAACTCAATCTTTTCAATAACCATATTTAGATTCTACTCATTTATGCAACTTTCTGGAGAGAAATATATATCTGGAGAGATGAGCTATTCTGAAAACGCCAATGATTTAAGGTGAAACCTTTAGGGGTAGTCAGTATAGTGGCTTCTCTGGAAGACCCCATCAATGGAAGTGGAGGGTGGATATGAGCAGAGAATTTATAAACCAAGGAGAGGTCAGGGCATGAAGTCAGGTGAGCAGGACGGGTGAGATGATAAGGGATTCAGAGTTCCACATCACATACCAATGTGTTGCCATCTATTACTTTGTAGACAGAGCAAGGGGTGTGTGTTGTGAGTAAATTGAACTAATTTTAAGTCCTAAGTAAAAGTAGACCTTTTAAATAATCAAAATTGAGTATCTTTTTCTGCCAATTGTAAAAAAGGGCTAAGATTTAATGAGTAATTAATTCACTGAATTACAGTAAAACCTTTATTGACTCATCAACTGCAGACACTTAGAAGCCTTTTTATATTTGACTCTTGAGGTTTTCTTTTGTCATTTTAAGAATAAACAGAAAGGACCTAACAATTTCTAGTCTAACAATAGCCCAGCCATATGGGTTCTGAGTTTCTCCCTGAGGATGTCATTGATTCCCCAGGACATTTCCTTCAGGTCAGCCTACTGTTTTTATTTCTGAAAGGGACAACTCACCTCCAGGCCAGACTTTGTTTTGTCTACTGATAGATTCCAAGTAGGAATTTCTTCTCCTCCTAATCTTACCAGACAATGGTTGAGTATCCAGTGCCAAAAAGACCTATCGTATAAGCCAGATGGCAGACTCTATGTACTTTCTATATAGAAGCAGTGAAGGGATACTTACCAAGGATAATCTTATTTTAACCCCAAACTCCACCACAGTACTTAGTATAGTTGTCTTTATTTTTCTAACCTCATCATATTAAAAAAAATCCTAAAATACAATGACAGGATTGAAAGAAACTTGTCATCAAAATCACCATTGGCTGGACATGGTGGCTCTTCCCTGTAGTCTCAGTACTTTGGGAGGCCAACGCAGGAGTTCAAGACCAGCCTGAGCAACATAGCAAGACACTGTATCTACAAAAATACTTAGCTGTGCATTGTGGCATGCACCTGTAATCCCAGCTATTCAGGCAGTTGAAGCGGGAGGATCACTTGAACCCGAAAGCTGGAGATTACAGTGAGCTATGATCCTGCCACTGCACTCCAGCCTGGGAGTCAGAGTGAGACCCTATCTCTAAAACAAAGTAAAATAAAATAATATAATAATCACCATTAATGGATAAAATGATCAAGGCATTTTTTGGAATAGTTTCAATAGGATTGGTATCAGTTCGTTTTTTGTCTAGTAGAATTTGGCTGTGAATCCATCTGATCCAGGGCTTTTTATTGTTGGTAAGTTTTTTTTTTTTATTGATTCAATTTCAGAACCTATTATTGGTATGTTTGAGTATTCAATTTCTTCCCGATTCAATCTTTGGAGGTTAAATGTTTCCAGGAACGTATCCGTTTATTCTAGGTTTTCCAGTTTGTGTTCATAGAAGTGTTCAAAACAGTCTCTGGAGTTTTTTGTATTTCTGTGAGGTTGGTGTAACATCATTTTTGTCATATCTGTGTTTATTTGGATCTTCTCTCTTTTTCTCTTTATTAGTTTAGCTAGTAGTATATCAACCTTATTTATTCTTTCAAAAATCAAACCTTTGTTTTTGTTTCTTTTTTGTATGGATTTTGATATCTCAATTTCTTTCAGTTGAACTCTGATTTTGGTTATTTCTTTTCTTCTGCAAGCTTTGGAGTTGTTTTACTCTTGTTTTCATAGTTATTCTTGGTGTGATGTTAACTTGCTAATTTGGGATCTTTCTGACTTTTCGATGTAGCCATTTAATGCTATTAATTTTCCTCCTAATACTGATTTAACTGTGCCCCAGAGATTCTGGAAGGTTGTATCTTTGTTTTCGTTAGTTTCCAAGAATTTCTTCATTTTTGCCTTAATTTCTTTGTTTACCTTAAAGTCATCCAGGAATAGACTGTCTCATTTCCATGTAGTTACATGGTTTTGAGAGAACTTCTTGGTATTAATTTCAATTATTGTTGCACCATGGTCCAGGAGTGCGCTTGGCATTATTTTTTTTTAATTTGTTGAGAATTGCTTTATGGACAAGCATGTGGTCAACCTTAGAGTATGCGCCATGTGCAGACGAGAATGTGTATTCTGCTGTTGTTGGGTGGAGTGTTCTGTAGATATCTGTTAGGTACATTTAATCAAGTGTTGCATTTAGGTCTCAAATGTATTTGTTAATTTTCTGCCTTGTTGATCTGTCTAACACTGTCAGTGGGGTTTGGAAGTCTTTTGCTATTATTGTGTGGTTTTCTAAGTCTCTTTGTAGGTCTCTAAAAACTTATGACTCTGGGCACTCTAGTTTTGGGTGCATACATATTTAGGGTAGTAAGTCTTCTTGTTGAATAGAGCTCTTTATGTAATGCCACTTTTTGTTTTTGTTGATTGTACTGGTTTAATGTCTGTTTCATCTGAAATAAGAATAGTAACCCCTACTCTTTTTATTTTTCTGTTTGTTTGATAGATCTTTCTCCATCTCTTTACTTTGAGTCTATGGATATCATTTCATGTAAGATGGATTTCTTGATGACAGCATACATTTGGATATTGCTTCTTTATCCATCTTGCTACTCGGTCTTTTAAATGGGGGCATTTAACCCATTTACATTCAAGGTTAATATTGACATGTGAGGATTTGATCCTGTCATTGTGTTGTTAGCCTGCTGTTATGTAGAGTTGGACTACAGTTGGTTTATAGTGTCAGTGGCCTATTACTTAAGTGTGTTTTTGTGATGGCTGATAATAGTCTTTCATTTCCATGTTAAACACTTTCTTAAGGACCTCTTATAAGGAAAGTCTGGTGGTAACAAGTTTCTTTAGCATTTGTTTATCTGAAAAGGATTTTATTTCTCCTTTGCTTAGGAAGCTTAGTTTGGCTGGATATAAAATTCTTGGTTGGAATTTCTTTTCTTTAAGGATGCTGAATGTAGGCCCCCAATATCTTCTGGCTTGTGAGGTTTCTGCTGAAAGGTGTGTTGTTAGCCTGATGGGGTTCCCTTTGTAGGTGACCTGCCCCTTCTCTCTAGCTTTCTTTAATATTTTTTCTTTCATGTTAATGTCAAAGAATCTGATGACTATGTGACCAAAGTCACATATGTCCATTTTGTATAGTTTCTTGCTGGGGTTCTCTGAATTTCCTGAATTTGTATGTCAACATCTTTAGAAAGGTTGGGGAAGCTCTGAGTCTTCAAGCTCTGAGATTCCTTCCTCAGCTTGGTTTATTCTGCTGTTAATACTTCTGACTGTGTTATATAATTCTTGTTTTTCAGCTCTAGAAGATCAGCCGTTTCTTTTTCAAAATGGCTGTTTCATCTTTCAACTCTTGTATTGTTTTATTGGATTCTTTACATTCCTTGGATTGGATTTCAACTTTCTCTTGAATATCAATGGTCTTCATTTCCATACAGATTCTGAATTCTATGTCTGTTGTTCTAGCCATCAATTAAGAACCACTGCTGAGAAGCTAGTGTGGTCATTTGGAGGTAAGAAGACACTCTGGTTTCTAGAATTGCCAGAGTTCTTGTGCTGATTCTTTTTCATCGGTATAGGTTGATATTCCTTTAGTCTTTGAAGTTGCTGTCCTTTGGGTGGGGTTTTAAAATTTTACATTCTTTGATGCCCTTGAGAGTTTGACTATGGTATAAGTTGGGTTTAGTTGATTGGTTTCATTTCTGAATGATTTCAGGGGTACAAGTTTCAGCTCAGCACTCCTGAACTTCATGTTTTAATGCTGGGGTGTGGGGGTGCTGGGATCAGGACTATGGCTTTTTTTCTCTGGTCCCTCAAGGTTAAGCATCTGCTATGCTATGCTTAACCTTGAGGCCAAGGTGTTCCTTGTATGCTGGCAACAGCACTCCAATGAGGGGTGCTGCCCAAAATACTTCAGTGGGGAGGTGGTGGGCAGCAGGGACCCCCATGTACGACATGCTGGGAAAGCAGCAGGGAAAGTCTACAGTGAGTGAGCCCTGGTGGGGGAGGGCTGTGGGTGGGTGCTTGCCAGCAGGGGCCCATTTGCAGATCTCTAACTATTAGGTAGGGTCTGTTGGTGAAAGAACTAAGGCAGTGCCCACTGGCAAGTGCCTCGGCTTGGCAGTAGAGGCCATGCTGAAAGTGGGTGTAGACAGGCAGAGTCACTGGGATAGGCTGGTAGATCTTGGGGTGCTCACATTGGACTGGTCCATCCCGTGGGAAAGATAGACCTGTTCCGTCCAGGACCAGCAGCCAAAAAAGGCTAAAGCCACCTAGAGGAGCATGTGAGCCTTGGGGAATGAGCTGTGCTCCATTGCAGCTCTTCCTACACAAACCCTCAGCTCCATGCAGGCTGGAGTTCTGTCTTTTTCAACTCTCCAGGTAGCTAACCCTGCCAGCTCAAATGTGTATGGGGGTTATGGGGTCTCCTGAAGCTAGGGTTCCAGAGGTCCATGACAAGAGTGGCTCACTCTATGCCTATTTTACTCACCCCTTCCCCAGAAGCTGCTTCAAGTCAGGAATAAGTCCTGGAGCTTGGCAACCAAATGCAGGGTTCCCAACTTCCTCCCCTTTCAGCCTGGGGTCTGTGTCATCCCTCCATCCACTCTTCATGCCTTCTTTCCAAAGATCTGTTTAAAATGTGCCAGTCTACTTGATGATCTGGTCTTTCTTGGTGAGAGAAGTTCTTCCTGGCTGTATCTAGTTGGCCATCTTGGCTCTCTCTCTGTCTCTCAGAAGTTTTTCATGATCCACCAACTGAGGACAATCAAATTCTTCATGACCTAGAACCTAGAGTTTGTGTCTTTTAGAAAAGACATCAGAGGAATACTGACTTTGAACTCCATTTTAAGGGACCATACCAAGTTCTTCTTATTACCTACACTGCAGTAAAGCTTCAAGGCCTCAAACCTTTGGTCCACATCTCACAACTCAAAAAAACTCCTTCAGATTCTTGGAACTGCATACCTAACTTCATGCTGTCCTAATCATTCCTCTTTTTTTTTTGTACAGGAACGTACATGGAACCATAATCAGTGCAAGCTTTAGCTTAAGCTTATGTTCTAACACAAAACCAGAGCAATTGTTGGGTTTGTGGGCTACTACCAAAAAAAGTCAGAAAACAAATCTACTAATGCCAATGTCTGTGTTCTCAATGAGAGTCACGCTGACACTTCAATGGAAGAGTGAAAAGCTAATCTTGAAGCTCTGAACATCACTGTTACTTATTTTTTACACTCAGTAGAAACAGCACTCTAACCTTTCCAATTAATAATCTGATCATTACCAAATATAGAAAACCTGTTCAAGTGTTGCCTGAAAAAAAGGATATTTTGCTTTCAGGTAATACACTTTTGAGACTTAGGAATTATCATGTTGGTAAAAGTAATTGCTTGTATAATGTCACCAGGTTAAATCCAATAAAGTCCTTTTTCAGCAAATGTGGTTATACATCCTTACAGCATGCTATAAATAAACCACACACAAAAAAATAAATTTCCATTGGGCTTTGTTCAGTAGCTATGAAGATTTATGGGTAAATAAATTTAACTGATCCTTGCTCAAGCACATCTAGGTTTTCCTTTTTCCAGTCACTGAGGGTTGGGTCTGTGGAGAATCTGCTTATTCCATTCTGCCTCCTCACTGGTTTGGATCATTCTATTTGGCTTGGCTCACTCCTGCCTTTTGATTAACTTTCCCTGAACGTCCCATAATAGCTCATATGATCAGAGGCCAAAATAGTCAACAACCAGAATTAGGACTAACCTTTAAATAGACAAAGACAAGCTAGTTTCCCTAGTGGGACTCCTGGGGTCTTGCTCTTGGTGGTAGTTGGGTACTGATTATGTAAAATTGGAAGCTAATTTTTAATTTGGGAAAAAATTAGACTCAAATAGTGCTTAACTGCCTACATTGTCTGCACTTTGACTTGTTTGATTTGGTTCAGTTTATTTCACAAGGACTTTTGTTAAGGAGTACCCTTTGGATTTTTGAAATTATCCTCTTGATAGTCATCATAATATTCCCTGTGGTGCACTGTATCCTCTCAAGTCGTAAATGTTTTGTATGCAGTCATCCATTGAACATTTAATGATCTTACTTTAACTAGATCAGCAAGAACATAAAGAATTTTTCAACTAATGTGTTGTTGAAAATTGTGAATTTCATACTGAGACCAAAGACGTCCATTTAAAATGATAACAGAGAGTGGCAACAACACCAAAAGTTATGGTCAATTTCTCAAAATTGAGAGGCTAACCACAAAGAAAAGTTTGTTAAACTACATTTAGCCTGAGAAAGCTTCTGTACTCACGTAGTTCTTACGTAATGAATTGTAATGTAACTTAGTACCTAAATAATCTGAAAGCCTAATTTGGAGTATACTTCTGTAATGAATAGCTGAGTCCCAGCCAATCATCACACTTGTGCTTCGGTCAATCACAGGTGGCTGCTTATTCAAAACATGTTCAAATAAGGCTAATGCCAAGCTATAACCAATCTAACTCTTTATGTACCTCACTTCTTTTTTTTCTGTATATCACTTTTTCGGTTGATAAATGTAATCCTATCATAGGGCAGCCTCAAATTTCTCTGAACATGTTCTGCTCTGAGAGCCGCCCCATTTGCAAATCAGTTTTTGCTCAATCAAACTCTGCGAAATGTAACTTGCATAATTTTTTTCTTTTAACATTGGATATAACTGGGATATAATTACAGAGTTTTTCAGGGTAAGGTGAGAATGCAGAGCAAAATCATGGAATGTTTGCCCACTGAACATAAAATGACGAACAACAAAAAAGTAAAATTACATTAGAAAAATAAGCAGCATCAAGAAAAAAACCAAAGAATTGAAGGGGTCATAATATTTGAAAGGTGTTAAGCAATGAGAGAGAGAGAGAGAGAGAGAGAGAGAGAGAGAGAGAGAGAGAGACTGACCCAGATGAGTCCAGAAATATTTTTTTTGCCTGCTCCTGAACTGAACGCCCATAAACAGCCATAAACATGGACAAAGAAAGAAAGACAAGGATAAAAATATTGTCAAATACTATAACTTTGAGTTTCCCAACTCATCCCTCCTCCCATCTAGCAAGAAGAAATCTAAACATTGGGTTTGTAATGTGAGCAAACATTTGAAAGATTCCTCCTCCACCGAAGTCCCTTCCTGCTAGCTGAGCAATTCACATAAACTTCCTGATTAACTTCTTCAATTACAACATTGCACAAACTAATGCTTCCTAAATTTTACCCAATGGACCACATGCTTTCATTTGGCAATTATTATAGTCTCTGAAATTCCTTTACTTACGTCTTGCTGTATCTTACTACTACTGGAAGGGATACAAGTCTGTCAAAATTCAAAGCAACAATGAGAATTTTCTCCTAACTACAAAATCAAGTGACATGATCTCATAGGAGTGAATTTGTAAATTAGCAAGGTATCTTTTAAAAAAGAATTCATGTAATATCAAACAAGAGTTTTTTCTTTATTTTCCTTGCAGTTCTATACCCAGATGGGCAGGCTGTACAGATTCCTAGTGTAGCTCAATACATGTCAAGAGGTCCTGGAAGCCTGAGCAGGCTGGCGGCAAGGGACACATCCTGACCCTTTCTTTCTCCACATAGCTGCCCATTGCCCAAAAAGGAGGCCCTGTCCTGCTTGAAGCTGGCACATTTCCCTTCTGTAAGACACAAAGCTAAGGAAATGAACTTTCAGAATTGAGGTCAATTCTTTTCAGGAAAGAGCCCCTTTTAGCTTTGGAGAAAAATCTCCTGCCAGGGAACAGGATTGTGCATAGAAGAGAAGGCTGCCTGCCAGACTTGGCTGCTGTTTCTGTCCGTCACGATCAGTAGGTGGCTCTCTTCCTCTGTAAATCTTTTGATAACCTCCAGGGTAAAATGCATCCTGCCCTCTATTTCCTTTTTGCTACAACTGCTATTATGTCATTGTAACAGGAATATTCCCTTAATTCCAAAAATACTTACCAGGAGAGAAAAAGGCCTCTCATACGTGAGTTTCTGAAAAACCAAAAATTTGCACTCAACTATTGCTTTCAATTGGTAATTGTGTACACTTTAGGGAGAAATTGACAGCCAGAAACCACAATGGAAGAGAAAGCAGCTATATGAGTGGGCAGTGCAGGTTAATGAGGAGTGAATGTGGAGGGCACACTGGAGATTCCTACACTGGAGAGGGAGGAAACTATTACGATATGGGAATGAAAGAATGGGATCCGCTAAGCAGGGAGGAAAGAAAAGTGTGGCAGGCAACAGAATTAGCAAATGAAGTGTGTGTGCGCTTGTGTATATGCACACAAATGTGCAAAGGCATTTATATACACACATATATACACATATCTGTATATATTATGTATTACCTACTATATATTATATGTATTGTGTACTATATATTATGTACTCTATAATATATTGTTAAAATATTTATTATTATATTAAAATATATGTTATACATAATATAATAATATATAAAATATACACTTTTAACTTCAGTTTAGGAGACTAATCCCTGTACCAGATATTTACAAACCATCAATTTTTGATTAAATATTAATTATATATCTTCAGTGTCAAATGGTATCTAACTTTGAGTCTTCTTCAGAACTCCCATTTCTCTTTTTTTAGACTGTCAGCATTTTGCAGCCACTTACAGACAGTGGAATAGGAGAGTTCACTATTCTTATATAGACCTGTATGAATCAATAAGAAAATAGTCACCATCTCTTAAGCACTCTGGAAGATACTCTGCTAAGTGCTTTAAAATGTTTTAGTTTTTCTGATACAGAAACTCCAGGACTATTTCCATCTTATTTTACATTTGTGAAAACTGAGGCTCAGAGGGGCTAATTGAATTACCTAGGATCACAGATGTGTCCTGGCCGAATCTAGATTGAATGCAGAATTCTATATTGCATAAGTAATTAAATTTTATAGTTTGAAATTTTGATACATTTTAATCCCCAAATTATACACTCTTGCTCATTGGCCATCTTTCATTCATGGATGTTGCTGTATTTTTAAACTGATTTTAACTTAGTCAGAAAGAAAGGAAGTGATAGATAAGAATAATGAGAATAATAAAGATTGTTTTTGTTTTTTTTTCTTTTAGATAGTGTCTCACTCTGTTGCCCAAGCTGGATAGAGTGCAGTGACATACTCATGGCTCACTGCAGCCTCGACCTCCTGGACTCAAGCCATTCTCTTACCTCAGCCTCCCTGGTAGCTGGTACTAAAGACATGCGCCACCATGCCCCACTAATTTTTGTTTTGTTTTGTTTGTTTATTTTTGGAGAGATGGGATTTTTCCATGTTGCCCAGGCTGGTCTCAAACTCCTGGCTCAAGCAATCGGCCTGCGTTGGCCTCTCAAAGTGCTGAGATTATAGGTGTGAACCACTGCACTCGACTGAGGCACATTTTTAAATAACAGTAAAAACAATGTGACAAAAAGAAAACTTAGGTAACTAGATTGTTAAAATACATGATTCCTAAAAAATGTTATATTATAGTGGTAATGAGATTTACAAGAAAGAACTTATCTGATATTAAAATGGTAAAAGTGATATTTCAATAAAATGACTCTCTGGTGATCGTGTTTACTAAAAATCAATGCAAAGTCTCCTGTCAAACAATAGATGAAAATATGATCTTGATGGAATACAGGACAGACATAAGATTTTTTGAAAGAGAACTTGTACAGTACAAGTTTTATTAACTATTAAGAAGGTTAGAGCTTGTCCTACTACCTTAACAATGACAGAACTGACAAAAAAATATATGCAGCATAATTTTACAGAAATTGGATGACAGACAGCTCTGGAATGTGACCCTAATGCAAGCAAGCAAACAAATAAACAAACAAAAATCTTGTGTTTCATAACTTACCTGACTTTCTTCCTGGAGGTTTAGTGAAGAAAACAAACAGAAGACATAAATAAAAATCAATATCAAGTTTTTGAGATAAAAAATGTAATACTTTAAATGAGATAATTAAGTGTAGAGGTAAAGCTGAGTTACTTTAAAGACAAACAGTAGAATCTGTCAAAAAGGAAGCATGGAATGAAATGAACCTCTGATACTTGGAGTGCCAGAAGAAGGAAGAGGGAAGTTAATGAAAATATTTGAAGAAATAATGTCAGGTGATTTTCTGAATTGGATTAAAACAAAACAAAAAAATTTATGAATTCAAGAAGCTCAATAAATTTCAGGCAGCATAAACACGAATATATATTTAAAACCACAACAAAACACATCATTATAAAATTGCTGAGAACAAGTGATAAAGAAAAATCTTAAAAGCAGTTACTGATACAAAACACATTACATATAAAGATAAGAATGCTTTCAAACATCTCATTAAATAGCATGCAAGGTAGATGCCAATTAAATGGCATGTTTAAAAGTTGAAAGGAAAAAATAACACCAAACTTGTTAATCCGGAATGTTATATCCAGCAAATATATACTTCAAAAATGAAAGTAAAATTAAGACTTTTTCAGGGAAACAGAAGTTAAGAGAATTCATCACTACCAGACGTATACTACAAATATCATTTAAAAATCTCTTCAAGCAGAGATGAAATCATATCAGATGAAAACTTGGAGCTACACAAAATAATGTAAAGTATTAGACTGTTTAATAAAAAAAAAAAAATTTATTCAGTGATATAAAACACATGTAGCAGTAATAAATACAGCACAACAGCTCAATTTCTAGGTAGTATATGATAACTTAAAATATTATGTGATGAATACTACAAAAAAACTAAAATTTAAACAAAACAGACTAGAAGAATAGCAGATAAAATGATAGTGGAGATAAGAGGGAATTATTAAAAACAGTAAACTAATTTAGGAGAAGGCAAGAAATTAAGAAAGAAGGGAACCAGGACCACAGGAAGAAATAAAATAAGCAAGATGGGAAACATACACCCAAACATATACATAATTAGATTAAATGTTTATTGTCTAAACTTTCCAATAAAAGAGTAGAGATTGCTATACTGGGAAAACAAAAGCAAAATAAAAACCAAAAACCAAGCAAACCAAGACTCAAACAAAAAGATCCAACTTTATATATAAAAACACAGATACGTTAAAGTTAAAGATGGAAAAATTATACCATGAACACACTACTCATTAGAAAGCAGAATTGACTTTATGTTTTGATACACATAGTAAAATGGTTGCTATATATAATGTGCTTTTCTACAGACTTCTCAAAGTTTCTGTTTAATGAAAATAATTAAAATGATAGAGTATGCTCTTTAATTTCAAGCGAAACAAACCTAGAAAACAGTAGCATAGTCCAGGCACAGTGGCTCATGCCTGTAATACCAGCACTTTGGGAGGCTGAGGCATGTGGATCACTTGAGGTTAAGAGTTTGAGACCAGCTTGGCCAACAGGGCGAAACCCCATCTCTACTAACAATACAAAAATTAGGTTCCTGTAATTCCAACTACCTGGGAGGCTGATGCAGGAGAATCGCTTGAACTCGGGAGGCGGAGGTTGCAGTGAGCCGAGATTGCGTCATTGCACTCCAGCCTGGGCGTCAGAGTGCGACTCCACCTCAAAAACAAAATCAGAAACAAAAACAAAAACTCGTAGCATAAAGATATCTGAAAAACTCCCAAATATTTGAACATTAAATAATACACTTTTAAGTAATTCATGGATCAAAGAAGAAATGTCAAAAGATATGAGAAAATTTCAGTCAGATTATGTTTTAAAACGGCATGTTTCTATGCCATATTATGCAATTTTTCTGGAACTATGTAAGTAAATAAAGCAAATGTTTGTTTCCTTTCTTGATATCCCTTTTTCAAGCTTCCGATAAGAGAATCCCTTGTCCTCAACGTCTCGTGATTACTAATTTTGCTTTTTTCATTGAAATGGAAAGTTATGAGAGGATGTTTTGCATTTGCTCTTTAATTTCAACTGATCATTTTGGATCCAGTTTCCGCTTATTACTTCCACTTGTCCAGTTCTCATAAGGTCAGCACTGATCTGTGTTCCCACTGTAGTGAATGGTTTCAATCGACAGAGCAGTTTAATGACATTTAACATAGTATTAATCAAAATAATGAAGAAAAACAATGATAAATTATTATAATTAATTAAAATGTCATAATTTCAAATCAAAATATTAAATATATTAAAGTGGTTTGGCAGTCCATCAAATTCACAAAACCTATCCAGAGACAAATAAATTTTTTAAAGTAAAAATTATTCAGAGAAAAAAATCTACATTCTTTTCAAAGTCCCACTCTATTTCTCTCCTCCAATTCTGAAAACAAAGTTTTCAAGATCACTTTCTATATGTATTGTCACTGATTTCTCTTCTCTGATTCACTCTTTCAGCTGACTCCACTATGCTTAATTCCACCCAACTAGCTCTATAAGTGACAATGCCATCTATTTTCCAGATGTAGTGGACACTTTCAATCCACATTTTGCATGAATGCATTGATTCTTCTAAGCAGTTTCAGTGTTTTAAATATGCTCTTAACAACACTCTGTCTTGTCCCAATGCATGGCCATTCCAAATCTTTCCTGGTTCTTCTCTCCCTTTAAAGTTGAAGTTTGCAGGAATAAATTTTAAGTCTTTTTCTCGTTCTATTCAACCTATGTGACAACTTCTGTTTCCAGGCTTTCACTTCATAGCATTGCTTCTAAATTACAGACAAAAATACAGGTTGCCAATAGACACTTGCACTTAGATGTCTATTTCTCTATAATAGAGGATATCTACTACTTAAAGAAATTTTTTTTTATATGCCTTCCTTCAGTTTTACTGAATTTCATTTGTTTTTATTTCTTCTCACTATAGCAGTTAATGTACCAGGTATTAGAAAGTAGAGTTATTATTTTCCTTAAAAAATAAAAGACACAAGAAAGCGAAAACTGTGTTTGTTATGTTCACCTAGATATCCTAAGGGCAATATAAAACTTGGCTTAGAGAAAGTCAATTTTTACTTACAATTTGGATATAATGATGACGGGTAAATGAATTGTACCACCCATTCTTTAATGAGATTGCACATTTGGTCTTGGTATTTCTTTATTAAAGAATAAACAAATAATACAAGAAATTTTAATACTAAAAATTAATAAAAAAGCAAAATAATATATTGACTAAATATAAAGAAGATATTTTGATATAACAAATACAATGTAAAAGTATACATAATAATATATGGAAAAAATTTAAATCTTATAAATAAACAAATATTTTAATAGATAGATAAACAGATCTATCAGCATGCTCATCTGTAAAGGACTAGTGCCTGCACAGGTAAACATGATGTTTCCTTAAACTCCTGAAAATATTTGAAAATTTTGATTCAACTCGTGTAGTGCTCATAGCAGAAATGAGTCTTTGAAATGGCAGAAGTCAAGGAAGTGTGGAATAGTGTATTAGTCAATATGGATCATTTCCATGTAGAACCAGCTTTCATTCCTTCCTCCTTAATCTTTCTTGCAAGTTTGTTGAAAAAGAGAAGGATCTCATGATTTCTGCTCTGACAACCTCCCAGGCACAAGGGCTGTATTTCTTCTCCATCAGATAGAGGGTGATTCTTTGGAAGTATTTCCTCACAGCCAGGATGGAGTCCACATTCGTCAGTGGAGTCTCTTCCACTCCAACCTCCTGTATCACACAGGCTTCCAGGTCATTCAGTTGCTGGTAAAGTCCAGTGGAAAATTTTTCTAGGAGGTTGTGTTCCCAAGCAGCAGATGAGTCCTTTGTGCTGAAGAGATTGAAGGTCTGCTGGATCATCTCATGGAGGACAGAGATAGCTTGAGCCTTCTGGAACTGGTTGCCATCAAACTCCTCCTGGGGGAATCCAAAGTCATGTCTGTCCTTCAGACAGGAGAAAGGAGAGATTCTTCCCATTTGTGCCAGGAGTATCAAGGCCCTCCTATGACCCAGGCTGTGGGTCCGAGGCAGATCACAGCCCAGAGAGCAGATGGATTTGTAGCTGAGCACCACCACGGCCATCAGTAAAGTAAAGGACAGGGCCATTGGGATGTTGCAAATATTGCTAGGCTACTTGAGGTGGGTAACCTTGAACCTTGGACTCTAGGTTTTCTGAAGACCTTGCTCTGTGCATAGGTCTTAAATAGTGAACATACTAATTTCCATTTTCTAAATGCTCTAGTTTTACTTTCTATCTCTGTTTTTGCTTTCTTTATTCACTCTCTACATGTGTTGAAAGATGTTTTTCATCATTGCCTATTTTTCACCTACACTCAAAACTTTTTATGGTATTATTTTCTAATTGAAATCTTCATGAACTTTTAATAACACACATTTGGCGTCTCTATTTATGTATACTGTGTACACCTGTACTTCACAAATTAAAAACTATAACCTTTGCTCTTTTTATTCAATGTAAAGTTAAGAATGACAGAAAACTTAAACTAAAATCTAAGTTTAAAAGCTATTGACATTTAACCTAATTTGATGAGTATTATTGTGGAATCACTTTTAATGTAATTTGTTCATGTAAATTTTGTTGTGTGAAATTACATATGCAAAATAAAAATCTATATAAATTCACATTAATAATATGAATGTAATTATCTACCTAATCATTAAAAACTGCTAAAAATGTGAATAATTTTTTTTTGAATTTTATGATTTTTTTTTTATTTCTGTGATGAATGTCACTAAATTCTGATAGGGAATGCATAGAATCTGTAGATCGCTTTGGGCAGTGTCGTCATTTTAACAATATTAATTATTCTGATTCATATACATGAGTGTATTTCCATTTGTTTGTATATTCTTGGATTTATTTCATCAGTGTTTTGTATCTTTCCTTGTAGAGGTCTTCTCCCTTCTTGGTTATATTTATTTCTATGTATTTTACTTTTTTGTAACTATCGTAACTGGAATTTTCTTCTTGATTTCTTTTCTAGCTAGTTTGTCTTTTGTGTATGGAAAGGCTACTGATTTTTGTAAGTTAATTTGTATCCTGCAACATTACTGAATCTACTAATCAGTTCTAAGAGATTTTTGGTAGAGTGTTTAGGTTTTTCAGTGTACAAAATCATGTCATCCACAGAGACATTTTGACTTCCTCCATTCCGGTTCATATGCCTTTTCTTTCTCTTGCCCATGGCTGTGGGTAGGACTGCCAGTACTGTACTGAATAAGAGTGGTGAGAGTGGGCATCTTGTCTTGTTCCAGGTTTTAGAGAAAAAGCTTTCTACTTTCCCTCACTGAGTATGTTGTTAGCTATAAATCTGTCATCTATGACCTTTATTGTGTTGAAGTACTTCCTTTTTATTGAGAGTTGTCATCATGAAGGAATGTCGAATCTCTCGGATGCTTTTTCTGCATTTATTGAGATGATCATATGGTTTTTGTCTTTTCTGTTGATGTGATGTAACATATTTTTAAATTTGTGTATGTTGAACCATCCTTGTATCCCTAGGATAAATCCCATTTGATCATGATGTATTATCTCTTTGATTTGTTGTTGGATTCTGTTTGCTAGTATTTCATTGATGATTTTTGCATCTATGCTCACCAGGAATATTGGCCTATAAATTTTTTGTTGTGTCCTTGTCTGGTTTTGTTATCTTGGTTATGCTGGTCTTATAGAATGAGTTAGGGAGACTTCCCTCCTCTTCAACTTTTTTGGAACAGCTTGAGAAGATTTTTTATTCTTCTTAAAAATTTTCGTAGAATTCAGCAGTGAAGTCATGTGGTCCTGGGCTTTTATTTGTTGGGATACTTTTTTAAATTTATTTTTTATTTTTTACTTTTTATTTTATTATTATTATACTTTAAGTTCTAGCATACATGTGCATAATGTGCAGGTTTGTTACATATGTATACTTGTGCCATGTTAGCGTGCTGCACCCATCAACTCGTTAGCACCCATCAACTCATCATTTACATCAGGTATAACTCCCAATGCAATCCCTCCCCTCTTCCCCCTCCCCATGATAGGCCCCGGTGTGTGATGTTCCCCTTCCCGAGTCCAAGTGATCTCATTGTTCAGTTCCCACCTATGAGTGAGAACATGTGGTGTTTGGTTTTCTGTTTTTGTGATAGTTTGCTAAGAATGATGGTTTCCAGCTGCATCCATGTCCCTACAAAGGACACAAACTCATCTTTTTTTATGGCTGCATAGTATTCCATGGTGTATATGTGCCACATTTTCTTAATCCAGTCTGTCACTGATGGACATTTGGGTTGATTCCAAGTCTTTGCTATTGTGAATAGTGCCGCAATAAACATACATGTGCATGCGTCTTTATAGCAGCATGATTTATAATCCTTTGGGTATATCCCCAGTAATGGGATGGCTGGGTCATATGGTACTTCTAGTTCTAGATCCTTGAGGAATCGCAATACTGTTTTCCATCATGGTTGAACTAGTTTACAATCCCACCAACAGTGTAGAAGTGTTCCTATTTCTCCACATCCTCTCCAGCACCTGTTGTTTCCTGACTTCTTAATGATTGCCATTCTAACTGGTGTGAGATGGTATCTCATTGTGGTTTTGATTTGCATTTCTCTGATGGCCAGTGATGATGAGCATTTTTTCATGTCTGTTGGCTGTATGAATGTCTTCTTTTGAGAAATGTCTGTTCATATCCTTTGCCCACTTTTTGATGGGGTTGTTTGGTTTTTTTCTTGTAAATTTGTTTGAATTCTTTGTAGGTTCTGGATATTAGCCCTGTGTCAGATGAGTAGATTGCAAAAATGTTCCCCCATTCTGTAGGTTGCCTGTTCACTCTGATGGTAGTTTCTTTTGCTGTGCAGAAGCTCTTTAGTTTAATGAGATCCCATTTGTCAATTTTGGCTTTTGTTACTGTTGCTTTTGATGTTTTAGACATGAAGTCCTTGCCCATGCCTATGTACTGAATGGTATTTCCTAGGTTTTCTTCTAGGGTTTTTATAGTATTAGGTCTAACATTTAAGTCTCTAATCCATCTTGAATTAATTTTCGTATAAGGAGTAAGGAAAGGATCCAGTTTCAGCTTTCTACTTCTGGCTAGCCAATTTTCCCAGCACCATTTATTAAATAGGGAATCCTTTCCCCATTTCTTGTTTGTCTCAGGTTTGTCAAAGATCAGATGGCTCTAGATGTGTGGTATTATTTCTGAGGACTCTGTTCTGTTCCATTGGTCTATATCTCTGTTTTGGTACCAGTACCATGCTGTTTTGGTTACTGTAGCCTTATAGTATAGTTTGAAGTCAGGTAGCGTGATGCCTCCAGCTTTGTTCTTTTGACTTAGGATTGTCTTGGAGATGTGGGCTCTTTTTTGGTTCCATATGAACTTTAAAGCAGTTTTTTCCAATTCTGTGAAGAAACTCATTGGTAGCTTGATGGGGATGGCATTGAATCAATAAATTACCTTGGGTGGTATGGCCATTTTCACGATATTGATTCTTCCTATCCATGAGCATGGTATGTTCTTCTATTTGTTTGTGTCCTCTTTTATTTCACTGAGCAGTGGTTTGTAGTTCTCCTTGAAGAGGTCCTTTACATCCCTTGTAAGTTGGATTCCTAGGTATTTTATTCCCTTTGAAGCAATTGTGAATGGAAGTTCATTCATGATTTGGCTCTCTGTTTGTCTGTTACTGGTGTATAAGAATGCTTTTGATTTTTGCACATTAATTTTGTATCCTGAGACTTTGCTGAAGTTGCTTATCAGCTTAAGGAGATTTTGGGCCGAGACAGTGGGGTTTTCTAAATATACAATCATGTCATCTGCAAACAGGGACAATTTGACCTCTTCTTTTCCTAACTGAATACCCTTGATTTCTTTCTCTTGCCTGATTGCCCTAGCCAGAACTTCCAACACTATGTTGAATAGGAGTGGTGAGAGAGGGCATCCCTGTCTTGTGCCACTTTTCAAAGGGAATTTTTCCAGTTTTTGCCCATTCAGTATGATATTGGCTGTGGGTTTGTCATAAATAGCTCTTATTATTTTGAGATACGTTCCATCAATACCGAATTTATTGAGCGTTTTTAGCATGAAGGGCTGTTGAATTTTGTCAAAGGCCTTTTCTGCATTCTATTGAGATAATCATGTGGTTTTTGTCTTTGGTTCTTTTTATATGCTGGATTACGTTTATTGATTTGCGAATGTTGAACCAGCCTTGCATCCCAGGGATGAAGCCCACTTGATCATGGTGGATAAGCTTTTTGATGTGCTGCTGGATCCAGTTTGCCAGTATTTTATTGAGGATTTTTGCATCGATGTTCATCAGGGATATTGGTCTAAAATTCTCTTTTTTGTTGTGTCTCTGCCAGGCTTTGGTATCAGGATGATGTTGGCTTCATAAAATGAGTTAGGGAGGATTCCCTCTTTTTCTATTGATTGGAATAGTTTCAGAGGAAATGGTATCAGCTCCTCCTTGTACCTCTGGTAGAATTCAGCTGTGAATCCATCTGGTCCTGGACTTTTTTTCGTTGGTAGGCTATTAATTATTGCCTCAATTTCAGAGCCTGCTATTGGTCTATTCAGGGATTCAGCTTCTTCCTGGTTTAGACTTGGGAGAGTGTAAGTGTCCAGGAAATTATCCATTTCTTCTAGATTTTCCAGTTTATTTGCATAGAGGTGTTTATAGTATTCTCTGATGGTAGTTTGTCTTTCTGTGGGGTTGGTGGTGATATCCCCTTTATAATTTTTTTTTTTTTTTTTTTTGCATCTCTTTGATTCTTCTCTCTTTTCTTCTTTATTAGTCTTGCTAGCAGTCTGTCAATTTTGTTGATCTTTTCAAAAAACCAACTCCTGGATTCATTGATTTTTTGGAGGGTTTTTTGTGTCTCTATCTCCTTCAGTTCTGCTCTGATCTTAGTTATTTCTTGCCTTCTGCTAGCTTTTGAATGTATTTGCTCTTGCTTCTCTAGTTCTTTTAATTGTGATGTTAGAGTGTCAATTTTAGATCTTTCTAGCTTTCTCTTGTGGGCATTTAGTGCTATAAATTTCCCTCTACACACTGCTGTAAATGTGTCCCAGAGATTCTGGTATGTTGTATCTTTGTTCTCGTTGGTTTCAAAGAACATCTTTATTTCTGCCTTCATTTCGTTATGTACCCAGTAGTCATTCAGGAGCAGGTTATTCCGTTTCCATGTAGTTGAGCAGTTTTGATTGAGTTTCTTAGTCCTGAGTTCTAGTTTGATTGCACTGTTGTCTGAGAGACAGTTTGTTATAATTTCTGTTCTTGTACATTTGCTGAGGAGTGCTTTACTTCCAATTATGTGGTCAATTTTGGAATAAGTGTGATGTGGTGCTGAGAGGAACGTATATTCTGTTGATTTGGGGTGGAGAGTTCTGTAGATGTCTATTAGGTCTGCTTGCTGCAGAGATGAGTTCAATTCCTGGATATCCTTGTTAACTTTCTGTCTTGTTGATCTGTCTAATGTTGACAGTGGGGTGTTGAAGTCTCCCATTATTATTGTATGGGAGTCTAAGTCTCTTTGTAAGTCTCTAAGGACTTGCTTTATGAATCTGGGTGCTCCTGTATTGGGTGCATATATATTTAGGATAGTTAGCTCTTCCTGTAGAATTGATCCCTTTACCATTATGTAATGGCCTTCTTTGTCTCTTTTGATCTTTGATGGTTTAAAGTCTGTTTTATCAGAGACTAGTATTGCAACCCCTGCTTTTTTTTGTTCTCCATTTCCTTGGTAGATCTTCCTCCATCCCTTTATTTTGAGCCTATGTGTGTCTCTGCATGTGAGATGGGTCTCCTGAATACAGCGGACTGATGGGTCTTGACTCTTTATCCAGTTTGCCAGTCTGTGTCTTTTAATTGGAGCATTTAGTCCATTTACATATAAGGTTAATATTGTTATGTGTGAACTTGATCCTGCCATTATGATATTAACTGGTTATTTTGCTCGTTAGTTGATGCAGTTTTTTCCTAGCCTCGATTGTCTTTAGATTTTGGCATGTTTTTGCAATGGCTGGTACTGGTTGTTCCTTTCCATGTTTAGTGCTTCCTTCAGGGTCTCTTGTAAGGCAGGCCTAGTGGTGACAAAATCTCTAAGCATTTGCTTATCTGTAAAGGATTTTATTTCTCCTTCACTTATGAAACTTAGTTTGGCTGGATATGAAATTCTGGGTTTAAAATTCTTTTCTTTAAGAATGTTGAATATTGGCCCCCACTCTCTTCTGGCTTGTAGAGTTTCTGCCGAGAGATCTGCTGTTAGTCTGATGGGCTTCCCTTTGTGGGTAACCCGATCTTTCTCTCTGGCTGCCCTTAAGATTTTATCCTTCATTTCAACTTTGGTGAATCTGGCAATTATGTGTCTTGGAGTTGCTCTTCTCGAGGAGTATCTTTGTGGTGTTCTCCGTATTTCCTGAATTTGAGTGTTGGCCTGCCCTACTCGGTTGGGGAAGTTCTCCTGGATGATATCCTGAAGAGTGTTTTCCAGCTTGGTTCCATTTCCCCCCTCACTTTCAGGCACCCCAATCAGACGTAGATTTGGTCTTTTTACATAATCCCGTACTTCTTGCAGGCTTTGTTCATTTCTTTTTCTTCTGTTTTCTTTAGATTTCTCTTCTTGCTTCATTTCATTCATTTGATCCTCAATCGCTTTTACTCTTTCTTCCAGTTGCTCTAGTTGGTTACTGAAGCTTGTGCATTTGTCACATATTTCTCGTGTCATGGTTTTCATCTCTGTCAGTTCGTTTATGGCCTTCTCTGCATTAATTATTCTAGTTATCAATTCTTCCACTCTTTTTTCAAGATTTTTAGTTCCTTTGCACTGGGTACGTAATTCCTCCTTTAGCTCTGAGAAGTTTGATGGACTGAAGCCTTCTTCTCTCATCTCGTCAAAGTCATTCTCCGTCCAGCTTTGATCCGTTGCTGGCGATGAGCTGCGTTCCTTTGCAGGGGGTGATGCGCTCTTATTTTTTGAATTTCCAGCTTTTCTGCCCTGCTTTATCCCCATCTTTGTGGTTTTATCTGCCTCTGGTCTTTGATGATGTTGACGTACTGATGGGGTTTTGGTGTGGGTGTCCTTCCTGTTTGTTAGTTTTCCTTCTAATAGTCAGGACCCTCAGCTGTAGGTCTGTTGGAGATTGCTTGAGGTCCACTCCAGACCTGTTTGCCTGGGTATCAGCAGCAGAGGCTGCAGAAGATAGAATATTGCTGAACAGCGAGTGTACCTGTCTGATTCTTGCTTTGGAAGCTTCCTCTCAGGGGTGTACTCCACTGTGTGAAGTGTGGGGTGTCGGTCTGCCCCTAACGGGGGATGTCTCCCAGTTAGGCTACTCAGGGGTCAGGGACCCACTTGAGCAGCCAGTCTGTCCGTTCTCAGATCTCAACCTCCGTGCTGGAAGATCCACTGCTCTCTTCAAAGCTGTCAGACAGAGTCGTTTGCATCTGCAGAGGTTTCTGCTGCTTTTTGTTGTTGTTGTTGTTGTTGCTGTTGTTTAGCTGTGCCCTGTCCCCAGAGGTGGAGTCTACAGAGACAGGCAGGCCTCCTTGAGCTGCTGTGAGCTCCACCGAGTTCGAGCTTCCCAGTGGCTTTGTTTACCTACTTAAGCCTCAGCAATGGTGGGCGCCCTTCCCCCAACCTTGCTGCTGCCTTGCCGTTAGTTCGCAGACTGTTGTGCTAGCAATGAGGGAGGCTCTGTGGGCATGGGACCCTCCCGGCCAGGTGTGAGATATAATCTCCTGGTGTGCCTGTTTGCTGAGACCCTTGGTAAAGTGCAGTATTGGGGTGGGAGTTACCCGATTTTCCAGGTGTTGTGTCTCAGTTCCCCTGGCTAGGAAAAGGGATTCCCTTTCCCCTTGCTTCCCAGGTGAGGCGATGCCTCACCCTGCTTCGGCTCTCGCTGGTCTGGTTGGGCTGCAGCAGCTGACCAGCACCGATTGTCCAGCACTCCCTAGTGAGATGAACCCAGTACCTCAGTTGAAAATGCAGAAATCACCTCTCTTCTGTGTCGCTGGCGCTGGGAGCTGGAGACTGGAGCTGTTCCTATTCGGCCATCTTGCTCCGCCCCCCGCAAATGTGAATAATTTTTAAAAAATTTCTCATAGTGAATGAAGCTTTGAATTTTCCTTTATATGAGAAAATAATTTGTAAACTTCACTAGCTGCAGTGTTCATCCAGTTATTGCCAATACTTTTTTCTTTTCAGTACTTAACATAAATATTGATGTGTTGACTAACTTTAGTAGACATAAATCATATAATATAAGCTATTTGCATTTAATTCTCAAAGTCTACAAAACACCCTGAAAAACTGAGGATCAAACATAAGTAATAACCATCAGATAGTCAATGGCAGCCCAAAGTTATGCAGGCTAAAGCTACAAATTGTGATAAGACTTTAAGATCCAGCAAAAAATGGACAGAAAGTCCTCCAATCACGGTCATCTATTTGCCCTAGGTTTGTGACACTGATCTTGCACATATTTTGTGTATCTTCCTGAACTCAATATCAGTGCTTCTCATGTGATACACAACAAAACCCAATGAGAAAGATGTATATTAAGCAATCAAATTTTGTTGGATAGACTTGTTGGAGAGTCACAAACTATTGTAATATGTCAGATTTGTTTATACTACGAGAACTAATTTTTGTACCTTTCGAAGAAGTATCACTCCAATAAACGTATGTGACTTAGAAAATATTATCAATTAAATCATTGTCATTTTTCAAAGGTTTTCAGTTCTTATCCAAGTCAATTCTTATCGAATAAAAAAGACCATCTTTGCTCTAAAATCATAAATTTACAAATATTGAATATTATCATGTAAAGAATTAACTTTCAGGGCGGTCCTGAACTCTAACTCTAACTTTTTATTTTGCATAAGAAGTCAGTTTGTCTTGGCCCTATAGATACTGAGTCCTTAAATGGAATGAGGTTTGCTTCAGCAAATCAGCTATTTAGTAAGTGGAGTTTTTACTAGTTTCTCATGTTCTCTTCTACTAGGAAGTGTTCAAGAATGAAGCTATTTTGCTTCATCATGGCCATATTTGCTGGGATTATAATAAACAATGACAAAAGTTTCCATTCAGCTCTTATTGAGAGTCAATAATGCCCATTTAGTTTACTGCTAAAACTACTGGGATTCTAGTTTTTTTAAGGTGCATGTAGATCTGGGGATCCCAATTGCAAGAGCAGCACAATATCATCCTCTGCCCAGCACTATATTAACCATTTATGACTTCATCTCTGATCTGCCCTCTACTTTGTTATAATTGAAAACAACCAGCCTGGTGTCAAATACAGATTCACATATCTAAATTCAAACTCTCCCATTCACACAGTTTATAGGAATCAGACAATTTACTATTCCCAAAAGTAGAGAATAATAGCCTCTTTCCCCCAGATAATCCTACAGCTTTCCTTCCCTGTATCAAATCCCCAGAATGTGTATGTGAACTGTAAATACTTGTGACATCATTTTTTATGACTGAAAATACTTGTGACATCATTTTTCCACCACTGGCTTGGGCCCACAGCACAGATACCCCCATTCCAGGCAGATTGCACTGAGTGATTGCTGGCCTGCATCTCTGGGGTGCAGCCCCCAGGAGACAAGCAAAAGACCCTCAGTTACAACTACTATTAAGGTCTCATCCTTTGATGCCTCCAAGATGGGGAGAAAACATTAACCCTGACATAACCCCAGAGCTGTTGTGGGCAGCCCGGGAGTGACAAGATACAAGCTACAGTCAGCACTCAAGTGGGAGAGGAGCCCACACTTACATAGCATTGAGCAGGAGCACGGCTGCAACCATGAGGAAATATAGGGGAGCCACATGACTGAGCAAGAGCCTGACAACTGACCACCACACCTCAGAGTCACCTACTAGATCATGCCCAAAGCTTCAACACTAAGAAATCTCACTAACATACCCTCATTAAACCAAAGACAAGTCAGCTACAAATAAAGGCCCTGCACAAAGCTACAGCCCTGTGAAAACATCCAGAAAAGAAGTCTACTTATTGATTGAACTCAAGCTACCCTCCCATATGCAGAGATGAGAAAGAACCAACGCAAGAACTACAGTAACTCAAATACAGTTTCTTATGTCCTCCAAATAATCACAACTAGTTCTCCAACAAGGGTTCTTAACCAAAATGAGTTAGCAACAATGACAGAAATATAATTCAGAATATGGATAGAAGGGAATTTCATTGAGATTCAGGAAAACAGTAAACCCTAAACCAAGGAAACTAAGAATCACAAAGGATACAGGAGCTGAGAAACAGTCAGTATGAAAAAGTACCCAATGGACCTAATAGATCTGAAAAACACACTGCAAGAATTTCACAGTGCAATCACAAGTATTAACAGCAGAATAGACCAAGCTGATGATAGAATCTCAGGACTTGAAGACAGGCTCCCTGAAATAAAACAGTCAGACAAAAGTGAAAAAAAAAGAATGAAGAGCAATAAACAAAACCTCCAAGGAATAGGGGATTATATAAAGAGGCCAAATCTAGGAATCACTTCCATCCTTAAAAGAGACAGGGAGAAAGCAAACAACTTGGGGAAAGTAATGGATAAACCCACAAGAGAACTGAAGACAGCGGTATGAAGCGGCAGTGCAGGCTAATGATGAGTGAAGAAGAGAGCACAGTGCCGATTTCTAGAGGAAGAGGAAGGAAACTAATGTGATAAGGGAGTGAAAATGGAATACAGAAAAGCAGGGAGGAAAGGGGAAAGTGTGTTAGCCACCAGAACCAACATAAATGTATGTATGGTTTTAACTATACATAAAAGATGTATATTTTACTTAAGTTTAGGAGACTACCTTCATATGGGAGTGTGCTCTGGAATTTCGAGAGCCAGGAAACCAATGTGCCCAGGTGCCAGAATCAGTTAACCATCAACACGTGTATTCTGCACTTCAATCTAGATGCCGCTCCTCTGTCAGGTATTTCTACAAGCCACCATTTCCTGACTGAATATAAATAGGACTTTGAAATGAGGTGAGACAATTTTTCAGCCCCTCCAGAATTTATGACAGAATTCTGTTTTGTTTTTTGTTTTTTGTGGTTTTTTTTAGGCTGCCTAAAAAATTATATGCAAGCAGAATGGAATTTCAATGTAAAATAATTTATTGTTATTTATACCTGATGTGCAAATTTTGTATTGGGATTTCCTAAATAATTATTAATCTTCTCTTTTCCTCAATTATACACAACCATCTCCTGCTCTCTCAAATTCCTTGGTTCATGTTGTATTTTCACCTGATTTTGACCAACTTCCTTTCTTTCATTCTTTATTTATTTATTTATTTATTTATTTATTTATTTATTTTTGCTTTAAGTTCTGGGATACATGTGCAGAACGTGCAGATTTGTTACATAGGTATATGTGTGCCATGGTGGTTTGCTGCACCTATGAAGTCGTCACCTAGGTTTTAAGCACAATCTTTTTTAATCCTGTCTGTCATTGACGGGCATTTGGGTTGGTTTCTTGTCTTTGCTATTGTGAATAGTGCTGCAATAAACATACACGTGCATGATTTTATAATAGAATGACTTATGTTCCTTTGGGTATATACTCAGCAATGGGATTGCTGGGTCAAATGGTGTTTCTAGGTTCTAGATCCTTGATGAATCGCCACACTGCCTTCCACAATGGTTGAAGTAATTTACATTCCTACCAACAGTGTGAAAGCTTTCCTAATTCTCCACAGCTTCACCAGCATCTGTTATTTCCTGAATTTTTAGTAATTGCCATTCTGAGTGGCATGAGATGGTATCTCATTGTGGTTTTGATTTGCATTTCCCTAATGATCAGTGATGTTCAGCTTTTTTCATGTTTATTGGCTGCATAAATGTCTTCTTTTGAGAAGTGTCTGTTCATGTCCTTTGACAGCTTTTTGATGGGGCTTTTCTTTTTGTAAATTTGTTTAAGTTCTTTGTACATTCTGGATATTAGACCTTTGTCAGATGGGTAGACTGCAAAAATTTTCTCCCATTCTGTAGGTTGCCTGTTCTCTCTGATGATTCATAGTGTCTTTTGCTGTGCAGAAGCTCTTTAATTACATGCCATTTGTCAATTTTAGCTTTTGTTGCAGTTGGTTTTGGTGATTTCATCATAAAATCGTTGCCCATGCCTATGTCCTGAATGCTATTGCCTATGTTTTCTTCTAGGGTTTTTGTCGTTTTGGGTTTTACATTTACGTCTTTAATCCATCTTGAGTTAATTTTTGTATTAGGTGTAAGGAAGGGGTCCATTTTCAGTTTTCTGCATATGGAAACCAGTTTTCCCAGCACCATTTTTAAAATAGGGAATCCTTTCCCCATTCCTACAGTACTGAGAAAGAGAATCTCTTTTCCAGTTTCCGATTTTATTTTATGAAAGAAATGTGTTAGTTTTACTGACATTTTCCAGAGTATTAATCAAAATAATGATCAATTGCTATTGTTAATAATTTTATATTTTGTGCTTTAAATATATAAAAATTAAATGTATTAATATGATTTACCAATGCATCACATTTATGAAATTTATTCAGTAACATATATTTTCAAAAAGGAAACACTATGCGGATAAAAGATAATCCACATGTTTTGGGATTCCAACCTTATTGCTTCCCTCCATTGCAAAGGCAGATCTCTCACAATTTTCCATATGTGTTACCTTGATTTTTCTTTTCGGATTCACTCTTTTACCTACCCCAGTATGACTTCTGCTGAGTAATTCTATCAATCCAGCTCTCAGTAAGCTCTGCACTGTCATCTATTTTTTTGCTGTAGTGCTCAGTTTTAATTCATATTTTCCGTAAGTCTGTTGATTCTCCTTCTAAGCACATTTATTTTTTAAATACGCTTTTATCACCGCTCCCTCTTCTCCTTCTGATATTAAGGTATTCCACCTCTGTTTTCTTTGTGTCTCTTCTGTTTCCGCACTTTAATGTTGGAAGGTCCTCAGAAACCAGTTTACGTCTTTTTTTTTTCTCTCCCCACTTGCTCCCCACATGACAGCCTTCATTTTTGGCCTTTCCATTGCCAGTTAGGAACTTCTAGATATGGTATTCCTTGGAAACTGCAAACTCATATATCTGACTGGCAGTGTACATTTTCAATTACATGTTTGAAAGTCAGTTTACAGAGAATATCTCTGCTTTTAATTCCAGACATGTCTCAATTTACCTTCTGCTATGCATAATTCATTGTGTTTTTTTTACTTCCTCACATTACAGCAGTTAGCATAACTGATATTAATTCAACATTATTATTATTTTTAGATTTCTTTCTGGATAAAATCAAAGATACAAGAGAACAGGAGCTGTATTTTTTATGTTCCCGTTTATATTTTGAAGGCAACATATAACCGGGTATAAAAAAATGTATTTTTCCATATTTGAATAAAATTATGATAGGTAACTTAACTAAATCATCTATTTTTAACTCAGGTTGTGCAGTCAGGCTTGGCATTTAATCTTAAAGAATAAACAAACAGTGCTTACTCCTGCAGCACATATACTAAAATTGGAACCATACAGAGAAGATTAGCATGGCCCCTGCGCAAGGATGACATGCAAATTTGTGTAGCGTTCTATATTTTTAGCAAACTATTGCAAGAACAGAAAACCAAACACTGCATGTTCTCACTCGTAGGCGGGAATTGAACAATGAGATCACTTGGACACAGGAAGGGGAACATCACACACCGGGGCCTGTTGTGGGGTAGTGGGGAGGGGAAAGGGATAGCATTAGGAGATATACCTAATGTAAATGATGAGTTAATGGGTGCAGCACACCAACATGGCATATGTATACATATGTAACAAACCTGCACATTGTGCACATGTACCCTAGAACTTAGAGTATGATAAAAAAAAAAAGAATAAAAAACACAAGAAATTTTGTATAGTAAAAATTTAATGAAAAAGGAAATTAATATACTGGCTTAGAATATGAAGAACATATGTTATTACATTAACCACAATGTAAAGGTACACATTATATTACATACAAATAAGTTAAATCTTAAAAATAGTTAAATAAATAAATATTTAAATAAATAGATGACACTGCACTCGAGCCTGGGCAACAGAGCGAGACTGTCTCAAGAAAAAAAATAAAAATAAATAATAAATAAATAAATAGATGAACAGAGACATCAGCATGGTCATCTGTAAAGGACTAGTGCCTGCACAGGTAAACACGATGCTTCTTTACACTCCTGAAAACATTGGAAAATTTGGATTCAACTTGTGGTGGTTATAGGAGAAATGAGTCTTTGAAATGGAAGAACTCATGAAAGTGTGAGATGATGTATCAGTCAATGAGGATCATTTCCATGTTGAACCAGTTTTCAATTCTTCTTCCTTAATCTTTTTTGCAAGTTTGTTGAAAAAGAGAGGGATCTCATGATTTCTGCTCTGACAACCTCCCAGGCACAAGGGCTGTATTTCTTCTCCATCAGATAGAGAGTGATTCTTTGGAAGTATTTCCTCACAGCCAGGATGGAGTCCTCATTCATCAGTGGAGTCTCTCCCACCCTGGCCTCCTGTATCACACAGGCTTCCAAGTCACTCAGTTGCTGGTAAAGTTCGGTGGAAAATTTTTCTAGGAGGTTCTGTTCCCAAGCAGCAGATGAGTCCTCTGTGCTGAAGAGATTGAAGGTCTGCTGGATCATCTCATGGAGGACAGACATGGCTTGAGTCTTCTGGAACTGGTTGCCATCAAACTCCTCCTGGGGGAATCCAAAGTCATGTCTGTCCTTCAGACAGGAGAAAGGAGAGATTCTTCCCATTTGTGCCAGGAGTATCAAGGCCCTCCTATGACCCAGGCTGTGGGTCTGAGGAAGATCACAGCCCAGAGAGCAGATGGATTTGTAGCTGAGCACCACCACGGCCATCAGTAAAGAAAAGGACAGGGCCATTGGGATGTTGCAAATATTGCTAGGCTACGTGAGGTGGGTAACCTTGAACCTTGGCTTCTAGGTTTTCTGAAGACTTTGCTCTGTGCATGGGTCTTAAATAGTGAACATACTAATTTCCATTTTCTAAATGCTCTAGTTTTACTTTCTATCTCTGTTTTTGCTTTCTTTATTCACTCTCTACATGTGTTGAAAGATGTTTTTCATCATTGCCTATTTTTCACCTACACTCAAAACTTTTTATGGTATTTTTTTCTAATTGAAATCTTCATGAACTTTTAATAACACAGATTTGGCATATCTATTTATGTATACTATGTACACCTCTACTTCACAGATAAAAACTATAAACTTTGCTCTTTTTATTCAATGTAAAGTTAAGAATGACAGAAAAGTTAAACTAAAATCTAAGTTTAAAAGCTATTGACATTTAATTTAATTTGATGAGTATAACTGTGGAATAACTTTTAATGTAATTTGTCCATGTATATTTTGTTGTATCAAATTAAATATGCAAAATAAAAATCTGTATAAATACACATTAATCATATGAATGTAATTACATACTTAATCATTCAAAACTGCTAAAATTATGAATCAATAATTTTTAAACATTTTTCTCACAGTGTATGAAGCTTTGAAGTTTGCTTTATATGAGAAAATAATTTGTAAACTTCACTAGCTGCAGTGTTCATCCAGATATTGCCAAGACTTTTTTCTTTTCAGTACTTGACATAAATATTGATGTGTTGAATAACTTTAGTAGAAATAAATCCTATAATATAAGCTATGTAATTCTCAAAGTCTACAAAACATCCTGAAAAACTGAGGATGAAACATAAGTAATAACCCTAAGATACTCAATGGCAGCCCAAAGTTATGCGGGCTAAAGCTACAAATTGTGATAAGACTTTAAGATCCACCAGAAAATGGACAGAAAGTCCTACAATCACAGTCATCTATTTGCCCTAGGTTTGTGACACTGATCTTGCACATATTTTGTGTATCTTCATGAACTCAATATCAGTGCTTCTCATGTGATACACAACAAAACCCAATGAGAAAGATGTATATTAAGCAATCAAATTTTGTTGAATAGAGTTGTTGTTGGAGAGTCACAAACTATTGTAATATGTCAGATTTGTTTATACTATGAGAACTAATTTTTGTACCCTTCGAAGAATTATCATTCCAATAAACATATGTGACTTAGAAAATATTATCAATTAAATCATTTTTGTCATTTTTCATTGATGTTCAAATTCTCTAAAGGTTTTCAGAAGTTCCTATCCAAGTCAATTCTTATTGAATAAAAAAGACCATCTTTGTTCTAAAATCATAAATTTATAAATATTGAATATCATCATGTAAAGAATTAACTTTCAGGGTGGTCCTGAATTCTGGCTCTAACTTTTTATTTTGCATAAGAAGTTAGTTTGTCTCGGCCCTATAGATACTGAGTCCTTAAATGGAATGAGCTCTGCTTTAGCAAATCAGCTACATAGTAAGTGGAGTTTTTACTAGTTTCTCATGTTTTCTTCTACTGGAAAGTGTTCAATAATGAAGCTATTTTGCTTCATCATGGCCATATTTGCTGGGATTATAATAGACAATGATAACAAAGTCCATTCAGCTCTTACTGAGAATCAATAATGCCCATTTAGTTTACTGCTATAACCAGTGGGATTTTAGTTTTTTAAGGTGCATGTAGATCTGGGGATCCCAATTGCAAGAGCAGCACAGTATCATCCTCTGCCCAGCACTATATTAACCATTTATGACTTCATCTCTGATCTGCCCTCTACTTTGTTATAATAGAAAATAACCAGCCTGGTGTCAAATACAGATTCACGTATCTAAATTCAAACTCTCCCATTCACACAGTTTATAGGAATCAGATAATTTACTATTCCCAAAAGTAAGGAATAATAGCCTCTGTCCCCTAGATCATCCTACAGCTTTCCTTCCCTGGATCAAATCCCCAGAATGTGTATGTGAACTGTAAATACTTGTGACATCATTTTTCCATCATTTATAAATTTCAGCTTCAAATCATGTGATAATCTTTAGAAGACACTAGTAGAAAATGAGCCTGTTTATATAAAGGTAGAGATTATGAAATGGATCAATTTTAGAAAATAACCAAACACATTTTATTATTCATTATTTTAAATAATTCAAATTCTTCATATCTCTGAACAATTAAAATATTCTACATTGTGAAATGTGCACAGTGGTTTCCATAATAGAGGAGTCTTCATTTCACAAATGCATATTTTGTACATGAATTTAGTAGTTTATACAGTCGACAAATTTGTATTGAATTTTGAGCTTATCCTTTTTATCAGACCCTGAGAATACAGGGCAATTTTGCCCAAGTTATTGTTCTTAGTCTTTGAAACACTGGGAGAGAGAGTATTTTTCCTTTGTTCACTTGAGATTGTGTTGGGAATTTTTGCATATTCATTTTTTACATAGTATGTTACTGTGAAAATTTGTTTTTCTATACTTTGATTTCTTTGATTTTCATATTCAGGTTAGTGTCAATGAAAGAATATGAATATAATTTTTAAATGGGCTATACAGTAGTTCTGTGTGGCATTCATGACAACCAATATATTTATATTTCTCACTTCACTTTTCCTAGAAGGTAAAAGTGGTCTGATTTTTCATCTTAATTTATGGGAACAAAAAGAAAACAAATGTATGTCTAAATGTGATAAGCATGTAAGAGGAGAAATACCTAATGTAAATGATGAGTTAATGGTGCAGCACAGCAACATGGCACATGTATAGCTATTTAACAAACCTGCATGTTTTGCACATGTACCCTAGAACTTAAAGTATAATAAAAGAAAAGAATGACCAGAAGGGAACTTAGAAAATATCTTGAGACAGATGAAAATGTAAACACAACATAACAAAATGTATGTGATGCAGTGAAAACAGAGCTAAAGGGGAAATTGAAAGCTATAAAAGTTTATATTTAAAAAGAAGAAAGACCTCAAACCAATGAACTAACTTTACAAATTAAGGAAGTAGAAAAAGTAGAAATAAACACAGAGCTAGGAAGAGGAAGAAAATAAGAAAGACTAAAGCAGAAATTAATAAAATACAGAATAGAAAAGCAATTAACTTGAAATACCATTTGACCCAGCCATCCCTTTACTGGGTTTATACCGAAAGGTATTATACATCATGCTGCTATAAAGACACATGCACATGTATGTTTATTGTGGCACTATTCACAATAGCAAAAACTTGGAACCAACCCAGATGTCCCTCAATGATAGACTGGATTAAGGAAATGTGGCACATGGCTGGGCGTGGTGGCTCACACCTGTAATCCCAGCACTTTGGGAGGCCACGGCGGGCGGATCACAAGGTCAGGCGATCGAGACCAGCCTGGCTAACATGGTGAAACCCTGTCTCTACTAAAAATACAAAAAAGTTAGCCAGGCATGGTGGCGGGTGCCTGTAGTCCCAGCTACTCGGGAGGCTGAGGCAGGAGAATGGCATGAACCCAGGAGGAGGAACTGGCAGTGAGCCGAGGTCACACCACTGCACTCCAGCCTGGGCGACAAAGCGAGACTCCGTCTCAAAAAAAAAAAAAAAAAAGAAAGAAAATGTGGCACACAGACACCATGGAATACTATGGAGCCATAAAAAAGATGCGCTCATGCCTTTTGTAGGGACATAGATGAAGCTGGAAACCCTTATTCTCAGCAAACTATCACAAGGACAAAAAAACAAACACCGCATGTTCTCACTCATAGGTGGGAATTGAATAATGAGAACACTTGGAAACAGGAATGGGAACATCACATACCAGAGCCTGTGGTGGGCTAGGGGGTAGAAGGGAGGGATAGCATTAGGAAATATACCTAATGTAAATGACGAGTTAATGGGTGCAGCACACCAACATGGCATATGTATACATATGTAACAAACCTGCACATTGTGCACAAGTACCCTAGAACTTAAAGTATAATAAAAAAATAATAATAAAAAGGAAAGAAAAGCAATTAAAAAATCAATGGAAGTGAACATTGGTCTTTTGAAAGGATCAACAAAATTGACAAACCCTAAATTATATTAAGAGATAAGTAGAGAAAAATCACATGAAAGTCAGAAATAACAGAGGACATAAAACAACTGACGGCATAGAAGTAAAAAGGATTGGCCAGGAGCGGTGGCTCACGCCTGTCATCCCAGCACTTTGGGAGGCCGAGGCGGGCAGATCACAAGCTCAGGAGATCGAGACCATCCTAGTTAACACAGTGAAACCCCATCTCTACTAAAAATACAAAAGGAAATTAGCTGGGCATGGTGGCAGGTGCCTGTAGTCCCAGCTACTCAGGAGGATGAGGCAGGAGCATGGCCTGAACCCGGGAGTCAGAGCTTGCAGTGAGTGGAGATCATGCTACTGCACTGCAGCCTGGGTGACACAGCGAGACTTGGTCTCCAAAAAAAAAAAAGAAGAAGTAAAAAGGATTATAACAGACTACTATGAGCAATTATACTCCAACAAAGTGATTAAGCTATAAGACATAAATAAATTCCTAGAAACAAACAACTTACCAAGACCAAATCATGAATAAACAAAAAATCTGACTAGACCTATAACTAGCAAGGAGATCAAATCAGTCATCAAACTTCCCAATAACAACAACAATATAGGGGAGCCACATGACTAAGCCTGACAACTGACCACCACACCTAAGGGTCACCTACTAGATCATGCCCAAAGCTTCAACACTAAAATATCTCACTAACATACCCTCATTAAACCAAAGACAAGTCAGCTACAAATAAATACCCTGCACAAAGCTGCAGCCCTGTGAAAACATCCAGAAAAGAAGTCTATTTATTGACTGAACTCAAGCTACACTCCCATATGCAGAGATGAGAAAGAACCAATGCAAGAACTACAGTAACTCAAATGGACGGAGTTTCTTATGTCCTCCAAATAATCACACTAGTTCTCAAACAAGGGTTCTTAACCAAAATAAGTTAGCTACAATGACAGAGATACAATTCAGTTTATGGATAGAACGGAATTTCACTGAGATTCAGGAAAACAGTAAAACCTAAACCAAGGAAACTAAGAATCACAATCAAAGGATACAGGAGCTGACAGACAAAACAGCCAGTATGAAAAACAACCTAATGGGCCTAATAGATCTAAAAAACACTATAAGAGTTTCACAATGCAATCACAAGTATTAACAGCAGAATAGACCAAGCTGAGGAAAGAATCTCAGGTCTTGAAGACTGGTTCTCCGAAATAAGACAGTCAGACAAAACTAAAGAAAAAAGAATGAAGAGCAATGAACAAACCTCCAAGAAACAGGGGACTGTATAAAGAGGCCAAATCTAGGAATCACTTGCATCCTTAGAGGAGACAGGGAGAAAACAAACAACTTGGAAAATATATTTCAGGATATCATCTATGAAAAGTTCCACAACCTTGATAGAGCCCAAAAGTCAAATTCCCTTGAAGTTCTACACCCAGATTGGGAGGCTGTTCTAATTCCTAGTGTTGCACAATACATATAGGAAGGGATAAGTTAGGAAGCCCCGGGGAGGCCGGGCAGGCTGGAGGAAAGGCACACATCCTGACCCTTTTTCTTTCCCCATAGCTGTCCATTGCCCCAAGAGGACACGTCCTGCCTGAAGCTGGGAGTATTTTCTCTCTCTAAGATCCAAAAGTTAAGGAAATGGGTTAATTCCAGTACCGGGGTCAGTTCTTTCTTGGGAAGAGCCTCTTTTTAGCTATGAAGATACATCTCCAGTCAGGAGGCCTACTTATGCATTAGCAGCCTGTTCACAAACTTGGTTGCCGTCTTGATGCATTTTGACCAGTTGGGGGCGCTCATTCCCTGTAAATGTTGTAATAGTCTCCAAACCTGCCTTTTATTTCCTTATTTGCTAAGCTACTGTTATGTCATTGTAACAGAGACATTCCCTCTTTGTCAGAAATATTCATCATAAGAAAGGAAAAGGAGTATTTTATAAAAGAGTTTCTGAAAAACCTAGAACTTTTATTGAACTTCTGCTTTCATTTGTGATTTTGTACTCTTAAGGGGAAAGTGATGGGTAAAACCCACAAGAGAACTGAAAACAGGTGTGTGAAGAGTCAGTGCAGGCTAATGATGAGTGAAGAAGAGAGCACAATGCCGATTTCTAGAGGAAGAGGAAGGAAACTAACGTGATATGGGAGTGAAAAACGGGATACAGAAAAGCAGGGAGGAAAGGGGAAAGTGTGTCAGCTCCCAGAACCAGCAAAGATGTATATTTTACTTAAGTTTAGGAGACTATCTTCATATGGGAGTGTACTCTGGAATTCTGAGAGCCAGGAAACCAATGTGCCAGGTGCCAGAATCAGTTAACCATCAACACGTGTATTCTGCACTTCACTCTAGATGCTGCTCCTCTGTCAGGTATTTCTACAAGCCACCATTTCCTGACTGAATATAAATAGGACTTTGAAATGAGGTGAGACCATTTTTCAGTCTCTTTAGAATTCATGACAGAATTCTGTTTTTTGTTTTTTAGGCTGCCTAAAAAAGTATATGCAAGCAGAATGGAATTTCAATGTAAAATAATTTCTTGTGATTTATACCTGATGTGTAAATTTTGTATTGGGATTTCCTAAATAATTATTAATCTCCTTTTTTCCCCAATTATACACAACCATCTCCTGCTCTCTGAGGAGATGTTGCATTTTCAGCTGATTTTGACCAACTTTCTTCCTTTCTGTTTTTTTGACATTGCTTTAAGTCCTGGAATACATGTGCAGAATGAGCAGATTTGTTACATAGGTATACGCGTGCCATGGTGGTTTGCTGCACCTATCAACTCGTCACCTAGAATTTAAGCACATTTTTTTTTTAATCCCGTCTAGCATTGATGGTCATTTGGGTTGGTTTCTTGTCTGTGCTATTGTAAATAGTGCTGCAATAAACATACACGTGCATGTATTTTTATAATAGAATGATTTATATTTCTTTGGGTATGTACTCAGCAATAGGATTGCTGGGTCAAATGGTATTTCTGGTTCTGGATCCTTGATGAATTGCCACACTGTCTTCCACAATGGTTGAACTAATTTACATTCCTACCAACAGTGTAAAACCTTTCCTATTTTTCCACAGCTTCACCAGCATCTGTTATTTCCTGACTTTTTAATAATCGCCATTCTGAGTGGCATGAGATGGTATGTCATTGTGGTTTTGATTTGCATTTCTGTAATGATCAGTGATGTTGAGCTTTTCTCATGTTTATTGGCCACATAAAAGTCTTCTTTTGAGAAGCATCTGTTCGTGTCCTTTGCCAAGTTTTTGATGGGGCTTTTTGTTTTTGTAAATTTGTTTAAGTTCTTTGTACATTCTGGATATTAGACCTTCGTCAGATGGGTAGACCGCAAAAATTTTCTCCCATTCTGTAGGCTGCCTGTTTGCTCTGATGATTGATAGCTTCTTTTGCTGTGCAGAGGCTCTTTAATTAGATGCCATTTGTCAATTTTAGCTTTTGTTGCAGTTGCTTTTCGTGATTTCATCATAAAATCTTTGTCCATGCCTATGTCCTGAACGCTATATTGCCTAGGTTTTCTTCTTGGGTTTTTATGGTTTTGGGTTTTACATTTAAGTGTTTAATCCATCTTGAGTTAATTTCTGTATAACGTGTAAGGAACAGGTCCAGTTTCAGTTTTATGCTTATGGCTCTCCAGTTTTCCCAGCACCATTTATTAAATAGGGAATCTTCTCCCCATTCCTAAAGTATTGAGAAAGAGAATCTCTTTTCCAGTTTCCGATTCTATTTTATGAAAGAAATGTGTCAGTTTTTACTGATATTTAACAGAATTAATCAAAATTTTGATCAATTACTCTTGTAAATAATTTTATATTTTATGCTTTAAATATATAAAAATTAAATGTATTAATATGATTTACCAATGCATCACATTTATGAAAATTATTCAGTGACATATATTTTCAAAAGGGAAACACTATGCAGATAAAAGATAATCCACATTTTTGGAGAGTGCAACCTTATTACTTCCCTCCATTGCAAAGGCAGATCTCTCACAATTTTCCATATGTGTTATCTTGATTTTCTTTTCTGATTCACTCTTCTACCTACCCCAATATGGCTTCTCCTGATTAATTCTATCAATCCAGCTCTCAGTAAGCTCTGCACTGCCATCTCTTTTCTTGCTGTAGTGCTCAGTTTTAACTCACATTTTCCATAAGTCTGTTGATTCTTTTTCTAAGCACATTTATTTTCTAAATACACTTTAATCACCATTCCCTCTTGCCCTTCTGATATTAAGGTATTCCACTTCTGTTTCCTTTGTGTCTCTTCTGTTCCCCCACTTAAACGTTGGAAGGTCCTCAGAATCCAGTTTAAGTCTTTCTTTCCTTCTCCACTTGCTCCCCACATGACAGCCTTCATTTTTGGCCTTTCCATTGCCAGTTAGGAATTTCCAGATATGGTATTCCTTGAAAACTGCAAACTCATTTATCTGACTGGCAATGTACCTTTTCAATTACATGTTGAAAATTACAAAGTTTACAGAGAATATCTCTGCTTTAATTTCCAGACATGTCTCAATCTACCTTCTGCTAAGAGGAATTCATTGCCTTTTCACTTCTTCATATTACAGCAGTTAGCATAACTGATATTAATTCAGCATTATTATTGTTTTTAGATTTCTTTCTGGACAAAAATCAAAGATACAAGAGAACAGGAACTGTATTTTTTATGCTCACGTTTATATCTTGAAGTCAACATGTAACCTGGTATAGAAAAATATATTGTTCTATAACTTGAATAAAATCGATAGTTAATTAAATCATCTATTTTTAAGTCAAGGTGTACAGTCAGGGTTGGTGTTTTATCTTAAAGAATAAACAAACACAAGACATTTTGTGTAGTAAAAATTTAATGAAAAAGAAATTAATATATTGGCTACATAAGAAGAACATATATTGTTACATTAACCACAATGTAAAGGTACACATGATATTACATAAAAATAATTTAAATCTTAAAAATAGTTAAATAAATAAATATTTAAATAAATAGATGAACAGAGACATCAGCACGGTCTTCTGTAAAGGACTAGTGCCTGCACAGATAAACGCGATGTTTCTTTACACTCCTGAAAACATTTGAAAATTTGGATTCAACTCGTGGTGGTTATAGGAGAAATGAGTCTTTGAAGTGGAAGAACTCATGAAAGTGTGAGATGATGTATAGTCAATGAGGATCATTTCCATGTTGAACCAGTTTTCAATCCTTCCTCCTTAATCTTTTTTGCAAGTTTGTTGAAAAAGAGAGGGATCTCATGATTTCTGCTCTGACAACCTCCCAGGCACAAGGGCTGTATTTCTTCTCCATCAGATAGAGAGTGATTCTTTGGAAGTATTTCTTCACAGCCAGGATGGAGTCCTCATTCATCAGCAGAATCTCTTCCACTCCAACCTCCTGTATTACACAGGCTTCCAGGTCATTCAGTTGCTGGTAAAGTTCGGTGGAAAATTTTTCTAGCAGATTCTGTTCCCAAGTAGCAGATGAGTCCTTTGTGCTGAAGAGGTTGAAGGTCTGCTGGATCATCTCATGGAGGACAGAGATGGCTTGAGCCTTCTGGAACTGGTTGCCATCAAACTCCTCCTGGGGGAATCCAAAGTCATGCCTGTCCTTCAGACAGGAGAAAGGAGAGATCCTTCCCATTTGTGCCAGGAGTATCAAGGCCCTCCTATGACCCAGGCTGTGGGTCTGAGGAAGATCACAGCCCAGAGAGCAGATGGATTTGTAGCCGAGCACCACCACGGCCATCAGTAAAGAAAAGGACAGGGCCATTGGGATGTTGCAAATATTGCTAGGCTCCTTGAGGTGGGTAACCTTGAACCTTGGCCTCTAGGTTTTCTGAAGGCCTTGCTCTGTGCATGGGTCTTAAATAGTGAACATACTAATTTCCATTTTCTAAATGCTCTAGTTTTACTTTCTATCTCTGTTTTTGCTTTCTTTATGGACTCTCTACATACGTTTAAAGATGCTTTTCATTTTTTTCATCATTGCCTACTTTTCCCCTGCACTCAAAGCCTTTTATGGTATTTTTTTTCTAATTGAAATCTTCATAAAATTTTAATAACACAGATTTGGCATATCTATTTATGTATACTGTGTACACCTCTACTTCACAGATAAAGACTATAAAGTTTGCTCTTTTTATTTGATGTAAAGTTAAGAATGACAGAAAAGTTAAACTAAAATCTAAGTTTAAAAGCTATTGACATTTAACTTAATTTGATGAGTATAATTGTAGAATAACTTTTAATGTAATTTGTTCATGTAAATATTGTTGTATCAAATTACATATGCAAAATAAAAATCTATATAAATACACATTAATCATATGAATGTAATGACATACCTAATCATTCAAAATTCCAAAAAAATGAACCAGTTGTTTAAAATTTTTCTCACAGTATATGAAGCTTTGAATTTTGCCTTGTACGAGAAAATAATTTGTAAACTTCACTAGCTGCAATATTAATCCAGATATTGCCAACACTTTTTTCTTTTTAGCACTTGACATACATATTGATGTGTTGTATAACTTTAGCAGAAATAAATCATATAATATAAGGTATTTGCAATGAATTCTCAAAGTCTACAAAACATCCTGAAGAACTGAGGAGAAAACATAAGTAATAACCATAAGACAGTCAATGGCAGCCCAAAGGTATGCAGGTTAAATCCATATATTGTGATAAGACTTTGAGACCCAGCAAAAAAATGAACAAAAAGTCCTCCAATCACAGTCATCTATTTGACATAGGTTTTTAACACTGATCTTGCAAATATTTTGTGTATCTTCATGAACTCGATATCAGTGCTTCTCATGTGATACGCAACAAAACCCAGTGAGAAAGATGAATATTAAGCAATCAAATTTTGTTGGATAGAGTTGTTGGAGGTCACAAGCTGTTGTAATATGTCAGACTTGTTTATACTATGAGAACTAATTTTTGTACCCTTCAAAGAAGTATCATTCTAATAAACATATGTGACTTAGAAAATATTATCAATTAAATCATTTTGGCATTTTTCATCGAAGTTCAAATTCCCTAAAGGTTTTCAGAAGTTCCTATCCAAGTCAATTCTAATCGAATAAAAAAGATCATCTTTGTTCTAAATTCATAAATTTATAAATATTGAATATTATCATGTAAAGAATTAACTTTCAGAGGGGTCCTGAACTCTGACTCTAACTTTTTATTTTGTATAAGAAGTTAGTTTGTCTCAGCCCTATAGAGGCTGAGTCCTTAAATGGAATGAGCTCTGCTTTAGCCAATCAGCTATTTAGTAAGTGGAGTTTTTACTAGTTTATCATGTTTTCTTCTACTGGAAAGTGTTCAAGAATGAGGCTATTTTGCTTCATCATGGCCATATTTGCTGGGATTATAATAGACAATGACAAAAATGTCCATTCAGCTCTTATTGAGAGTCAATAATGCCCATGTAGTTTACTGCTAAAACCACTGGGATTCTAGTTTTTTTAAGGTGCATGTAGATCTAGGGATTCCAGTTGCAAGAGCAGCACAATATCATCCTCTGCCCAGCACTATATTAACCATTTATGACTTCATCTCTGATCTGCCCTCTACTTTGTTATAATTGAAAATAACTAGCCTGTTGTCAAATACAGATTCACATATCTAAATTCAAACTCTCCAATTCACACAGTTTATAGGAATCAGACAAGTTAGTATTCCCAAAAGTAGGGAATAATAGCCTCTGTCCCCCAGATAATCCTACAGCTTTCCTTCCCTGGATCAAATCCCCAGAATGTGTATGTGAACTGTAAATACTTGTGACATCATTTTTCCATCATTTATAAATTTCAGCTTCAAATCATGTGATAATCTTTAGAAGACACTAGTAGAAAATGAGCCTGTTTATATAAAGGTAGAGATTATGAAATGGATCAATTTTAGAAAATAACCACATTTTAGAAATTTAGAAATTTTAGAAACAAACACATTTTATTATTCATTATTTTAAATGATTCATTTAAATTCTTCATATCATTGAACAATTAAAATATTATACATTGTGAAATGTGCACCGGGGTTTCCATAATAAAGGAGTCTTCATTTCAGAAACGTATATTTTATACATTAATTTAGTAGTTTATCCAGTCAACAAGCTTGTATTGAATTTTGGGCTCATCCTTATAATCAGACTCTGAGAATACAGGGCAAGTTTGCCCAAGTTATTATTCTTAGTCTTTAAAACACTGGGGGCGAGAGTATTTTTTCTTTTTTCACTTGAGATTGTATTGGGAATTTTTGCATACACATTTTTATGTAGTGTTTTACTGTGAAAATTTGTTTATATTTTGATTTCTTTGATTTTTATATTCAGGTTAGTGTCGATGAAACAATATAAATATAATTTTTAAATGGGCTATACAGTGGTTCTATGTGGCATTCACAACAACAAATATATTTATATTTGTCACTTCACTTTTCCTAGAAAGTGAAAGTGGTCTGATTTTTCATCTTAATTTGTGGGAACAAAAAGAAAACAAATGTATGTCTAAATGTGATAAACCTGTAAGAGGAGAAATACCTAATGTAAATGATGAGTTAATGGGTATAACAAACCAACATGATACATGTAGGGCTATTTAACAAACATGCACGCTTTGCACATGTGCCCTAGAACTTAAAGTATAATAAAAGAAAAGAATGACCAGAAGGGAACTTAGAAAATATCTTGAGACAGATGAAAATGAAAATACATCTTACCAAAACATATGTGATGCAGTGAAAACAGAGCTAAAGGGGATACTGAAAGCTTTAAAAGCTTATATTAAAAAAGAAGAAAGGCTTCAAACCAATGAACAAATTTCACAAGTTAAGGAAGTAGAAAAAGAAAAAATAAACACACAGCTAGGAAGAGGAAGAAAATAAGAAAGATGAAATTTTACTAATAAGAAATTAATAAAATACAGAATAGAAAAGCAATTAAAAATCAATGGAACTAAGCGTTAGTCTTTGAAAGGATCAGTTGAAAGCTATAAAAGCTTATATTAAAAAAGAAGAAAGACCTCAAACCAATGAACTAACTTTAAAAGTTAAGGAACTAGAAAAAGAAGAAATAAACACATAGCTAGGAAGAGGAAGAAAGTAAGAAAGACGAAAGAGCTTAGAAAATATCTTGAGTGAGATGAAAATGAAAACACAACATACCAAAATGTATGTGATGCTGTGAAAACAGCTAAAGAGGAAATTGAAAGCTATAAAGGCTTATATTAAAAAAGAAGAAAGACCTCAAACCAATGAACTAACTTTACAAGTTAAGGAAGTAGAAAAAGAAGAAATAAACACATAGCTAGGAAGAGGAAGAAAATAAGAAAGATGAAATTTTATTAATAAAGAAATTAATAAAATACAGAATAGAAAAGCAATTAAAAAATCAATGGAACTAAGCGTTGGTCTTTTGAAAGGATCAACAAAATTGACAAACCCTGAAGTGTATTAAGAGATAAGTAGAGAAAAATCAAATAAAAATCAGAAATAACAGAGGACACATAACAACTGATGGCATAGAGGTAAAAAGGATTGGCCGAGCGCGGTGGCTCACGCCTGTCATCCCAGCACTTTGGGAGGCCGAGACAGGCGGATCACGAGGTCAGGAGATCGAGACCATCCGAGCTAACACAGTGAAACCCCATCTCTACAAAAAATACAAAAAGAAATTAGCCAGGCTTGGTGGCGGGTGCCTGTAGTCTCAGCTACTCAGGAGGCTGAGACAGGAGATGGCCTGAACTCTGGAGGCAGAGCTTGCAGTGAGTGGAGATCTCGCCTCTGCACTCCAGCCCGGGCGACAGAGAGAGACTCCGTCTCTAAATAAATAAATAAATAAATAAATACATACATACATACATACATAGATAAATAAGTAAAAAGGATTATAACAGACTACTATGAGCAATTATACTCCAACAAATTGATTAACCTGGAAGAAATATATAAATTCCTAGAAACAAACAACTTACCAAGACCAAATTGTGAATAAACAAAAAATCTGACTAGACCTATAACTAGTAAGGAGATCGAATCAGTCATCAAACTTCCCAATAACAAAAACAACAACAACAACAACAGCAAAACATAATCGGATGGCTTCAGTGGATAATTCTATCCAACATTTAGGGAATTAACACCAATCTTTCTCAAAATCTTCCAAAAAATTGAAGAGGAAGGAATAGTTTCAAACTCATTTCATGAGACGAGCATTTCCCTGATGTCAAAGCCACACAAGGATACTGCAAGAAAACTACAGATCCATTCCCCCGATAGATATTCATACAAAAATCCTCACTAAAATACTTGTAAACCAAATTCAACAGCACAATAAAAGGATTATACATCATGACCAAGGGGGACTTACTACTCGGTTGGAAGAATGTTTCAGCATATGAAAATTAATCAATGCAATACATCACATTAACAAAATGAATGAAAAATATACATAATAATCTCTATAGATACAGAAAAAGAAATTGACCAAATTCCATATCCTTTCATGATAAAAAACATTCGACAAACTTGGAATAAAAGGAAGTTAGCTCAACATAATAAAGACCATATACGAGAATCCCACAATTAACATTATATTCAATGGTGAGAAACTGAAAGCTTTTCCTCTAAGATGAGGAACAAGGCAGGGAGGCCACTCTTACCACTTTTATATAACATAACATTTGTAGATCTAGCCATAGCAATTAACAAGAAAAAGAAATAAAAAGCGTTCATATTGGAAAGGAAGAAGTAAAATAATCTTTTTTCAGATAGCCTGATCGTGTATGTAGAAAACTCTAAGTTTACACACATACACACACTCACATACAAACTATTAGAACTAATAAATGAATTCAGCAAAGTTGTAAAATATAAAATTAAGATGCAAAAATAAGTAGCATTTTTATATGCTAACAATGGACAAATCTGAAAAGGAAACTTAAAAAAAAACCCATTTGCAATAGCATCAAAACAGTAAAGTACTCAGGAAAAAACTTAAACAAAGTGGAAAAAGATTTATATATTGAAAACTAGCAAACACTGCTGAAAGAAATTAAGAGAAATGAAAAGACATTTCTGTTCGTGGATTGGGAAGCCTGTCATTGTTATGATTTTCAAACTATCCAAAGCAATACACAGATACAATGCAAGCCCTCTGAAAATCACTAAGGCATTTTTGGAAGAATTTAAAAAATCTGTCCTATTTTTCTACAGCTTCACCAGCATCTGTTATTTCCTGACTTTTTAGTAATCGCCAGTCTGAGTGGCATGAGATGGTATCTCACGGTGGTTTTGGTTTTCATTTCTCTAGTGATCAGTGATGCTGAGCTTCTTTTATGTTTATTGGCCACATATATATCTGTTTTTAAGAAGTGTCTGTTCATGTCTTTGCCCACTTTTTGATGGGCCTTTTTTTTTTTTTTGGTAAATTTTTTTAAGTTCTTCGTACATTCTGGATATTAGACCTTTGTCGGATGGGTAGACTACAAAAATTTTCTCCCATTCTCTAGGCTGCTCGTTCGCTCTGATGATAGATAGTTTCTTTTGCTGTGCAGAAGCTCTTTAATTAGATGCCATTTGTAAATTTTAGCTTTTGTTGCAGTTGGTTTTGGTGATTTCATCATATAATCTTCGCCCATGCCTATGTCCTGAATGCTATTGCCTATGTTTCTTCTAGGGTTTTTATGGTTTTGGGTTTTATATAAGTCTTTAATCCATCTTGAGCTAATTTTTATATAAGGTGTAAGGAAGGGGTCCAGTTTCAGTTTTCTGCATACGGCTCTCCAGTTTTCCCAGTAGCATTTATTAAACAGGGAATCCTTTCCCCATTCCCAAAGTATTGAGAAAGAGAATCTCTTTTCCAGTTTCTGATTTTATTTTATGATAGAAATGTGTCAGTTTTTACTGACAATTAACGGAGTATTAATCAAAATAATGATTAATTACTATTGTTATATTTTATGCTTTAAATATATAAAATATTAAATGTATTAATGTGATTTACCAGTGAATCACATTTATGAAATTTATTCAGTGACATATATTTTCAAAAGGGAAACACTATGCAGATAAAAGATAATTCACTTTTTTTGGAGTCCAACTTATTACTTCCCACCTTTACAAAGGCAGATCTCCCACAATTTTCTATATGTGTTATCTTGATTTTTCTTTTCTCATTAATTCTTCTACCTACCCCAAAATGGCTTCTGCTGATTAATTCTATCAATCCCGCTCTCAGTAAGCTCTGCACTGCCATCTCTTTTCTTGCTGTAGTGCTCAGTTTTAATTCACATTTTCCATAAGTCTATTGATTCTTTTTCTAAGCACATTTATTTTCTAAATATGCTTTTATCACCATTCCCTCTTGTCCTTCTGCTGTTAAGGTATTTCACCTCTGTTTTCTTTGTGTCTCTTCTGTTCTCCTACTTTAAAATCGTGGAAGGTACTCAGAATCCAGTTTAAGTCTTTTTTTTCCCTCTCCACTTGCTCCCCAAATGACAGCCTTCATTTTTGGCCTTTCCATTGCCAGTTAGGAACTTCCAGATAGGGTATTCCTTGGAAACTGCAAACTCATATATCTGACTAGCAATGTACATTTTCAATTACATGTTTGAAAGTCAGTTTATAGAGAATATCTCTTCTTTTAATTCCAGACATGTCTCAATCTACCTTCTGCTAAGAAAAATTCATTGCTTTTTGACTTCCTCACTATACAGCAGTTAGCATAACTGATATTAATTCAGTATTATTATTATTTTTAGATTTCTTTCTGGACAAAAGTCAAATATACAAGAGAACAGGAACTGTAGTTTTTATGTTCATGTTTATATCCTGAAGGCAACATATAACCTGGTATGGAAAAATGTATTTTTCTATAACTTGAATAAAATTATGATAGGTAACTTAATTAAATCATCTATTTTTAAGTCAGGTTGTACAGTCAGGCTTGGCATTTTATCTTAAAGAATAAACAAACACAAAAAATTTTGTATAGTAAAAATTTAGTGAAAATGGAAATTAATATATTGGCCAAATATGAAGAACATATATTATTATGTTAACCACAATGTAAAGGTACACATGATATTACATAAAAAACAATTTAAATATTTAAAATAGTTAAATAAATAAATATTCAAATAAATAGATGAACAGAGACATCAGCATGGTCTTCTGTAAAGGACTAGTGCCTGCACAGGCAAACACGATGCTTCTTTACACTCCTGAAAACATTTGAAAATTTGGATTCAACTCGTGGTGGTTATAGGAGAAATGAGTCTTTGAAATGGAAGAACTCATGAAAGTGTGAGATGATGTATCAGTCAATGAGGATCATTTCCATGTTGAACAAGTTTTCAATTCTTCTTCCTTAATCTTTTTTGCAAGTTTGTTGAAAAAGAGAGGGATCTCATGATTTCTGCTCTGACAACCTCCCAGGCACAAGGGCTGTATTTCTTCTCCATCAGATAGAGAGTGATTCTTTGGAAGTATTTCTTCACAGCCAGGATGGAGTCCTCATTCATCAGGGGAGTCTCTTCCACCCCAGCCTCCTGTATCACACAGGCTTCCAGGTCATTCAGTTGCTGGAAAAGTTCAATGTAGAATTTGTCTAGGAGGGTCTCATCCCAAGCAGCAGATGAGTCCTTTGTGCTGAAGAGATTGAAGGTCTGCTGGATCATCTCATGGAGGACAGAGATGGCTTGAGTATTCTGGAACTGGTTGCCATCAAACTCCTCCTGGGGAAATTCAAAGTCATTTCTGTCCTTCAGGCATGAAAAAGGAGAGATTCTCCTCATTTGTGCCATGAGCATCAAAGTCCTCCTGTTATTCATGTTGTGGGTTTGAGACGGATTACAGCCCAGAGAGCAGCTTGACTTGTAGCTAAGCACCAGCAGGGCCATCATTAAAGCAAAGGGCAATGCCATTGGGAATCCTGAAGATGCTGCTGGGCTGGTTGATGAGGAGTAACCCTGAACCCTGGGCTGTAAGTTTTCTGAAGACCTTGCTCTGTGCATAGGTTTTAAATAGGGAACATGCTAGCTTCCATTTTCTGAACGTCTTCATGTTTCTTTCTACTTCTCTTTTGGCTTTCCTTTGTGTCATGTCTACATGGGTATAGAGCAGTTTCTCAACCACTTTTATTTTCATTATTACCTCCTCTTTCCCTGCCCCATAGGCTTTTTAGAAATTTCTTTCTAATTCAAAGTCCCATTAAGTTTTAATAACAGGGATACACCATATATTTGTTGAGGTACTCTACATATCTATTTATAAGGAGTGTAAAGTTTAATCTTTTAATTCAACTTAGTGTTAAGAATGACCAAATGGGCTGGGCCCAGTGGCTCACACTTATAATTCCAGCACTTTGGGAGGCCAAGGCAGATGGATCACGAGGTCAGGAGTTCGAGACCTGCCTGGCCACCATGGTGAAACCCCGTCTCTACTAAAAATACAAAAATTAGTTGGGCATGGTGGCAGGTGCCTGTAATCCTAGCTACTCGGGAGGCTGGAGCAGGAGAATTGCTTGAACCCGGGAGGCAGATGTTGCAGTGAGCCGAGATTGCAACATTGCACTGCAGCCTGGGCGACAGAGTGAGACTCCATCTCAAAAAAGAAAAAAAAAAAAGAAAAAAAGAGAAAAAAAGAAAAGAAAGAAAGAAAGACCAAATGAAATTTTTAAGCTAAAAGTTAATAGTTAAATTTAAAACCCATGGGCATTTAACTCAATTTGTTTTTGTCTTTAAAGTGATTTATTTACCTATATAAAATGTAATATGTTCAATTACATCAGCAAATTAACAAATTATAAAAATACATAATAATACTTAATACAATAAAATACTTAAAAACATTTAAAACTGCTAAAGACTATTAAAATTTAATTTTTTTAACATTTTCTTTTAGTCTATTTACCTTTTAATTTTCCTTCATGTTAGAAAATGTTTAACTTCACTAGCTGCTAGATATTCATCCAAATATTGTCTAGATTTTTTTCTCTTCAGTGCTTGACAATTATTGATGTATTTGAACACCTTTAGTAGAATTAAATAATAAAATATAAAGTATTTGCATTTAATTCTTAAAGCCCACAACACAGTCAGAAATGCTAAGGATTAAACATAAGCAACATTCATAAGATGGCTGCTGACAGCCCATTTGTATACAGAGGCCACCTGAGATGATATGACTTTGACATCTAGTAAACCTTGGAAATTCCTCCAATCACAGCACCCATTTGACATAGGTGTGTAACGCTGATCTTATATACCTTGTATCTTCCATGAACTCAATGTCAGTGCTTTTCATGTGACACACAAGAAAACCCACTGGAAAAAAAAAGTACTAAGGAATAAGGTTTTGTCAGATAGAGTTGAGTTTTAGAGTGTTACCAATCACCGAAATACCTGAGATTTGTTTCCACACTCAGAAATAACTTTTACACCGTTGGGAGCAATATCATACGGAATGAGAATATGTAGTTAAGAAAAAAACATTAATTTGATTAAACAAATTTTTTGGCACTAAAATTTAAATTTCCAAAGGACCTGCAGATGTTCCAATTCTGGTTCATTTTTATCAAACTAAAGGAAACCCTTTTTGTCCTGAATGTCCATAATAGGATGTAAATGTGATCACATAAATGTGTTGTACAATTGTTTTACATGCAGGACAGCAGAAACCTTTATTTCTCATTTTCATTTTCATTTTTATTGAAAACAAAGGTTGTCCACTTTTTGCATCCTAAAGAAGTGGGACAAAAGAAACCCCAAAACAAATGTATATCTAAATTTGATAAAAGTATAAAAAGGAAGCAATATATTAATGGGAAAAAAACAAGGACAAAAAGCAACTTACCCACATTCAGCCCAGCCAAGGTAGAGATTAAGGAATGGAGAAGAAAAGAGGCAAGAAAGTGGAACAGATGTAGATCAAAGGCAGCAAATGATCATGGGCTAGAAGAAAAGTAATCATTTCTGATCAAGGGTGTCTTTTTGTTTTGCTGAATACAGCCTTCACAGAGAGTCATGGGACACACACCAACTGCATGAGTTTGTGCATTAAAAAGGCAAATTTAAAAGACTACAGTATACTCTCCACATAATGGTTAAGTGTTATTTCTCAAGCTCTCCCTTAATGTATACGTAAACTCAAGAGGTCAATGTTTTTCTTATCATGTCTCTTAGAAGGGAATTGATTATCTCAAAGGACACTTCTCCCAACTTAATGTGTGTGTTGTCAATGTTTTGGAATTTAGCCATTCTAATATGTATGTAGTGGTATCTCATTATTATTTTAATGTGCAATTCCCTAGTAGTGTATGATGCTGAGCATATTTTCATATGTTATTTTCCATCTTTATATCTAGTTTGGTTAGGAGTATATTCGGAGGTTTTTCCTAATTTCTAATTGGGTTGTTTGTTTACTTATTGCTGAGTTTTAAGTATTCTTCGAATATATGTATACACACACACACACACACACACACATATATATGTTAATTTTTAATTTTTGTGGGTATATAGAAGTATATATTTAAGGGATACATGAGATGTTTTGGTACAGGCATACATTGAGTAATAATTTCATCAGGGTAAATGGGTAAATCACCTCAAGCTTTTATCCTTTCTTTGTGTTACAAATAATGTAATTATACTCTTTTAGTTATTTTTAAATGTACAATAAATTATTGTTGACTGTAGTCACAATGTTATGCTATCAAACTTGATCTTATTCATTCTATATAACAGTATTTTTGTATCCCTTAGCCTTTCCCTCTTTCCTCCTCCACTACCCTTCTCAGACTCTGGTAACTACACTTCTACTCACTATCTCCATGAGTTCAATTGTTTTAATTTTTAGCTCCTACAAGTAAGTGAGAACATGTGAAGTTTGTCTTTCTATGCCTGGCTTATTTCACTTAACACAATGACTTCCAGTTCCATCCATGTTGTTTCAAATGACAGGATATCATTTTTTAAATGTGTCAATTGTACTCCATTTTATATGTATATGTATTATTTGTATATTTTGGATAACGGCCATTTATTAGATGTCTTTGCAAATATATTCTCCCAGTATGTGGCTTTTCAAATTCTCACGACAGTGTCTTCTGCAAAGCAGAAGTTTTAATTGTAATAAAATCCAATGTATCATTTTTTAAAATGAATCATACTTTTGGTATTTTATCTAAAGTTATCACCAAACACTAGGTCATCTAGATTTCCATGTTTTCACAAGGACATGTTTTTGGAAAACATACCTTATTTTCTTACTAGGTACGATTCTTTCAGTTGGTGCCAATATTCGGAGTGCAAATCCAAGTTATACTCAGGTATAATGGGTGTGGGAATTTAAATTACAAAACCAATATTATTTTCATCCTTTTCACAGTACCATCTCACCTTAAAATCCTGAGGTTTCACATCTCTAGTGACACCCTCTGTTCTGAAGTGACAAAGTGTAGCTTGATTAATATGGGATCAGGAGTTAATCCCATTTAATTCTAACAGGGAATTAGATTCCAGAATACACAAGGAACTCAAACATCTCAAGAGCAAAAAAAAAATAATGTGATTATAAAATGGGCAAATTACTAGGAGTTTGAGAGAGTTTAATAATAAACAGAAAATGCCAAACAAGTTTTGGTATACTGATAGTACCGCCATATAGGGCCTGCCTTATCTCCTTGAAGACCTCACTAATTCCACAGGAGAATCAGATTTTTATAAATCAAATAAATGTTATTATCCCTTATTTTGATGATTAAAATAAACTTTTCCTATAATTAAACAATTAAAATGTGCAAAGTTTTGAAATTGGCATACAAGTTTCTTTTATAGGTGAGTATTCTGTTCAGAAATGTATTTTGCAAAAATTGGTAACTTTTACTAGTTTATCCAATCATTTTTATTAGATTTTAGAGTTCATTCTAATCATCACATCCTGAGAATATTCATTATTTCTGAGCAAGCTATTTTTCTTAGTCTATCCAACACTGGGAAAGCAGCATTTTTTTTCTTTGTTCACTTGAGATTCTATTGAGAAATTATGTATAACCTCTCTTCATGTGGTGTTTTACTGTGCAAATTTGTTTTTCTACCCCAGGTTCTTTTCCTTTATATATTCAATTTTATATTAATGAAGGGAGGTGAGCATGACAAAACAAATGAAATGTACAATGTTTCCATATAGCATTCACAAGGCCAGATCTTTCTTTCTTCATTCCACTTTTTTTTTAGAAAGTAAAAGTGGTCTGATTTTGCATCCCAATGCACAGGAACAGAAAGAAAACACATGTATATCTAAATGTGATAAAAATACAAGGATCACAAATTTAAAAAGGAAATTAAAACATATATTAAGATAAATGAAAATTTAAACAAAACATTCCAAATGTTTTGGAAACCAGTACTAAGTGGAAAATTTACAGCTGTAAAAGCATACACTTTTACATACACTTTTACAACTATAAAAACATAAATAGAAGAGATTCAATCAACAACCTAACTTTAAACTCTAAGTAAAAAAAGAACAAACTAAACCCAAAGCTAAGAGAAGGAAGGAAATAAAGACCTGAGCAAAGTTAATGAAATAGAGCATGGAAAAACAGAAAAAAATTAACAAAATTGAGTTAAATTTTTGAAAAAATTTACAAACCCTTAACTAGATTATGAAAAAAGAGACATAACTCAAATAACAAAAACTAGAAATTCAAGAAAAGAGATTACAACTGATGGTACAAAATGTGTCCAGAATTGGTGGGTTCTTTGTCTCGGTGACTTCAAGAATGAAGCCACGGACTCTCGCAGTTGAGTGTTACAGTTCTTAAAGATGGTGTGTCCGGAGTTTGTTCCTTCAGATATTCAGATGTGTCTGGAACTTCTTCCTTGTGGTGGGTTTGTGGTTTCACTGACAGGAGTGAAGATGCAGACCTTTGCAGTGAGTCTTACAGCTCTTAAATGCAGCACGTCTGGAGTTGTTCCTTCTTCCTGGTGGGTTCGCGGTCTGCCTGGCTTCAGGAGTGTTAACAGCTCATAAGTGTTAACACCTCATAAAAGCAATGTAGACCCAAAGAGTGAGCAGCAGCAAGATTTATCCTAAAGAGCAAAAGAATAAAGCTTCCGCAGTGTGCAAAACGAGGCCAGCTGGTTACGGCTGGTTGGAGCCAGCAGCCTGCTTTTATTCCTTTATCTGGCCCCACCCACATCCTGCTGATTGTTCCATTTTACAGCGAGCTGATTGGTCTATTTTACAGAGAGCTGATTGGTTCATTTTACAGAGAGCTGATTGGTCCATTTTGACAGAGTGCTGATTGGTGCATTTACAATCCCAGAGCTAGACACAGAGTGCTGATTGGTGCGTTTACAATCCTTTAGCTAGACACAGAGTGCCAGACAGAAAAGTTCTCCAAGTCCCCACTAGGTTAGCTAGATACAGAGTACTTATTGGTGTATTTACAAACCTTGAGCTAGACACAGAGTACTGATTGATGCATCCACAATCCCTTAGCCAGACATAAAAGTTCTCCAAGTCCCCACTAGATCCAGGAGCCCAGCTGGCTTCACCCAGTGGATCCTGCACCAGGGCTGCAGGCAGAGCTGCCGGCCAGTCCCGCGCTGCGTGCCTGCACTCCTTAGCCTTTGGGCGGTCGATGGGACTGGGCCTTGCAGCACATGGAGCGGTACTGGTCGGGGAGGCTCGGGCGGCACAGGAGCCCACAGTGGTGGGGGGAGGCTGGGGCATGGCGGATTGCAGGTCCTGAGCCCTGCCCAGTGGGGAGGCAGCTGAGGCCCGGCTAGAATTCGAGCAGGGTGCATGCCAGCTGGCAGTGCTGGGGGACCAGGTGCAACCTCCACAGCTGCCAGCCAGGGTGCTAAGCCCCTCACTGCCCTGGGCTGGCAGTGCAGCCCGCGCCACCCCCACTCCCCATGCCCACCGGAACTTGCGCTGGACTGCGAGCACTTTGTGCAGCCTCGGTTCCTGCCCACGCCTCTCCCTCCACACCTCCCAGCAAGTAGAGGGAGCTGGCTCTGGCATCGGCCAGCCCAGAGAGGGGCTCCCACAGTGCAGTGGCGGGCTGAAGGGCTTCTCAAGTGCCACCAGAGTGGACGCTGAGGCGCCGAGAGCAAGGGCTGCTAGAACGTTGTCAACTCTCAAAAACGTTAAGGCTCACAAAAGAGTCCTATAAACAATTAAACACCAACAAATTATATAACCTAGAAGAAATTGATTAATTCTTAGAAACACACTAATTCATGAAGAAATAAAACATTTGAACCAACTTATTACTTGTGAGGAGATTTAATTAATATACAAAAACTTACCCACCACTACCAACAAAAAGGCCCATGATCATGTGGCTTCACTGCAGAACTCTACCTGCCATTTTAAAAAGTATCACTAATTCCTCTCAATTTCTTCCAAAACACTGAAGAGGAAGGCAGATTTCCAATATCATTTGATAAGGCTGTCATTACTCTGAAATCAAAGCCAGACTAAGATACTATAAGAAATGAAAACCATAGACTAAAATCCCTGTTGAATATTGATGCAAAAATCCACAACAGAACACAAGCAAACCAAATTCTATAGCACATTAAAATGATTATACACTATGACCAAGTGGGACTTAGTTCTGGAGTACAAAGCTCAATACATGAAAAATCAATCTATGTATCACACTGCATTAACTAATGAAGAAAAAAATGCATGATTATCTCAACAGATGAAGGAAAAGCATTTGACAAAATTCCCCTTTCATGATAAAAACACTCAATGAAGTTGAAATAGAAGCAAATTGCCTCAAAATGATAAAGGCCATATATAAAAATCCCACAGCTAACATTGTAGTCAATAGTGAAAAATGGAAAGCTTTTCCTTTAAGATCAGGAACAAGTCAAGGCTGACTTTTGCAAACGTCTTTGCTTCATTAGAAATTGTGATCTTGCAATGTCGACATTAATAATACCTGTCCTCATGGGAAGGCTCTGTCCCCTCCCTCTCTTGCTAGTAAATGTACTCAAACACCTGCCTATCTCTGCTCTGTTAAGGTATTGTTTCATTTTGTTTTGTTTTGAACAAAGTCTCCATCATGACCAAAATTCATGAGATTCCTGCACTGGGATGACTTGCTGGGCCCTAGGGAGGAAGTAGAAGTTTGCAGCTGGCACTGGAGTAACTCTTACCACTTCCAATTCTTTCAAGTTGAGAGAGCATCAAGGTCACCCATGCTGGAGACACTGATGTTGGCCACATCTCTGTTAGAGAACATGTGCTGTCAGCATTCACTTCAGTCTTCTCTCCTGATCACAATGATTTGAACAGTTGACTTAGGGCTCCTGTTGGAATTGTTCAGTCTCCCGAGGTCTGTCTTTAATTTCATGATGTGTACTTTCGGTTGCTAAAAAAATGAGAGAGCCCTGTCCCTTCTGCAGTCTCTTCTAGTGGAATTAGAACTTGGAAGCTTCTGAATAGAGGCACAGATGAGATTCTGCACCCAAAGAGCTGGTAAGAATGCAGAATTGCATCTGTGCCTCCATTCAGAAGGACAGGGGTTGTCTCCGTTTACCATGGTTGTGCTGGATTGGGCTTCAATAGGTGTTGACCTCTGCAGCTCATGAATCACCTGGCAGGAAGACTGGAAGCAAAGCCAAGTTCCTACCCTTGCTTCTGAGGCTTGAAAAACATGGCTGTCTCCAGTTGTTCCTACATAGTAATCCCTCGCCCTGTCTCCCTAGGCACGGGGGCACTGATCCCTACTCTCCACACCCCTTCTAGATCTACTAGATGTGCTTTGGCTGGGGTGAGGGTAAGAAAAGTAAAATCAAGTCCACAGTGGGACGTGGGTGGGGCGGCCAGCTCAGCGCTCACGCTGCCTATGACACCCCTGCACAGTCGGTCCAGATCTGCTGCTCAGTTCCCCAATACTGTAGAATATATAACAAATTAGTATCTCCAAGATATAAAACAAGATATGGCTATTGAGATTTCCAGGTCAAGGTGCCAGTAATGAGCCAAGTCATGAAATAGTTGCACCCTAAAAGGTAATGGGAAAAAAAAAGCACATAAAAAAATCAACGAAATAATTAAAGGGGTCATAATATTTGAAGTTTTTATACAATTACAAAGACAGAGATAGGTTTACGAAAGAAGGACAAAAGAAAGAAAAGAAAAAGAGAGAAGAAAGCAAAGGAAGGAAGGAAGGAAGGAAAAGAAAGAAAAAGAAAGAAAGAGAAGGAAAAGAAAGAAAGAGAAGGAAAGGAAGGAAGGAAGGAAGGAAAAGAAAGAAAGAAAAAAAAGAAAAGAAGAGAGAGGAAGGGAGGGAGGGAGGGCAGGCAGGCTGTGTGCTCCTGCTCCTGTCCTGGTTCCCCATAAGTGGTGGGGGAGGAAAGGAAGGTAAGGGACAAAAACCCTTTAACATGTAAATTAGCATCCTCTAACCCATCAATAGGATAGAAGCAATCTAATGGTTGGGTCTCTAACCTGAGGTAGAGATTTGAGAGATGCCTTCCAAATTGAAATCCCACCCTGCTGCCTGAGAAATTCACATGGGGCCAATTTACACACGTTTCCTGAGGAACTTCTTCAATTACAATTTTGAGCAGGTTACCTCAGTATATTTCAATTCTACCCAAATAGATAGTGCACAGGTGTCAACTGGCAATCACTGTAATCTCTGAAATTCCTTTACTTACGCTAGTGCTCTAACTACTAAGTCTAGGTAGAACTGATGCAAGCTCATTCATTATTCAAAGTGAGAGTAAGAATTTTCTCCTGATTATAAAGTCAAGGGACAGAATCTGATAATAGGAAGGAATTTGTAAAACTGGCAGCTTAGTCTTAAGAAAGAGCTAATGTAGCTTCAAACAGGAGGTTTTTTTCCTGGTTTCTCTTGCAGTTCTACACCCAGATTGGCAGGCTGTACTGATTCCTAGTGTAGCAGAATACGTAGTGGGAGGGATGAGACAGGAGGCCCTGGGAGGTTGGGCAGGCTGGAGGCAAGGGAAACATTCTGTCTCTTTCTCTCTCCTCATAGCTGTTCATTGCCCTTAGAGAATATGCCCTGCCTGAAGCTGGGAGTATTTTCTCTCTGTGTGATACAAAACCTAAGGAAATGGGCTTATTTCAGTACTGGGGTCAGTTCCTGACAGGAAAGAGCCTCTTTTTAGCTCTGAAGAAAAATCTCCTGCCAGGAACACACTTCTGCATAAACAGAAAAGCCTGCTCCCCACAGACCTGGCTGCTGTCTTGCTCTGTCATGGCCAGTAGGTGGCTGCCTGCTTCTGTTAATGTTGTAATAGCCCCCAAGTAAAACGGAACCTGCCTTTTATTTTCCTACAGCTGCTGTTACATTGTTGTAACAGGGGCATTCCCTCATTTCTGGAAATATTCATCAGACGAAAATAAAAAGAGGTTTTTTATATATAAGAGTTTCTGAAAAACCTAGAACTTTCATTCAACTTCTGCTTTTAATTAGTGGCTTTGTACTCTTAAGGGGAAATTGAAGGACAAAACCCACAAGAGGACTGAAATCAGCTATATGAATAGGCAGTGAAGGTTAATGAGGAGTGAAGAGGAGAGAACACTGGGGATTTCTAAAGGAAGAGGACGGAAACTAACGTGATATGGGAGTGAAGAATGGGATCCAGACAAACAGGGAGGAAAGGGGGAAGTATGTCAGATATCGGACTTGAAAAATGGGTACTATGTGCAGGTCTATTTTACTTCAGTTTAGGAGATTAACTTATCTTTCAGATATTTCTACAAGTTGCGTTTTCCTGACTGAATATACAATTCAGACTAATCTTCCATCTGAAGGGTGACTATTTTTCAGTCTTCTAGGAACACTTCCTAGAATGCAGTTGTTTAGACTGTCATGTTACTGAAAGGAGGTGGGAGAGTTCAGTATTCTGATATTTATATCTATATAAAAAATAGAAAATAACCATATTTGAGCCCTTGCTCAGTGGCAAATACTCTTAAGTGCTTTAAAATGTTTTTGTTTGTTTAATACAACTGTATGAATATTTCTACCCTATATTTACTTAAGGGGACTGAGGCTCAGAGAAGTTAAGTGAATTTCCCAAGATTATACATAATTGGTGGCAGAATCAAGATACAATGTAGAGTCCTGAATTGCATATTATGCACAATTTTTAAAGTTTCATATTTTAGAATTCTATTAAGTTTTAAAACGTGCTTTGACTCCAGAATTAAACATCTGTCTTGATCCCTTGTCTTTATTTTATTGGTGCATGTGCATGCTGTTGTATTTTTTGCTGGTGCTCACCTATTCTCTACCTTAGATATTGGGGAAAAGAAATTCCTTGATCCACTTTTACTCTTCCATTGTATGAAGATATTGTCCCAGAATATTGTATTCATTGCAATTTGTTTACTCGTTCATCCTCAAGGGCCAGTGATTTTTTGTGAAGTTTATGCTCTACATGGTAGATAAAATATGAATTTAATCAGGAATAATACATTATAATAATGTAAAAGTATAGAAGAAGAATTCTTGGCATAACTATCCCTACTAGAAAATGAAATGAGTCTTTAATAGTAATGCTGGAAACAGTGTGATATAGGGGAATATTAGATAAACCAACTTTTAAAGTATATAGTCTTTGAAATTATGTGTAGTAATTAGATTTGGGAATATATATATATATAATGCTAATGTGGCAGAAAGGAGTTTTCCATAAGTGGTTCTAAAATGATGAATTGGGAATAAAGGCAGAAGTCAATGTAAAATCTCATTCTATGCCATAGATGATAATAAAATTTTGATGGAATGGAGACTTGAAAATAAGATTAGATTTTAAATAAAGAAGAGGGGTCCTGGGCTGTTATTGTAAGCTCATGAAAAATAGTTAAACTACAAAAATATGTGGTTATTTTTAATGTACAAATATTTCTGACTTCTTCCTATGAAACAGAGCATGGCTAAGAGACTTTTCCTAGTAAGATGATGGAGTGGACCCTGATCTTAGGATTTGCTCACCTAGAAACAAAAAAGGTAGGAAAATTATGTAAAATATATAAAACACACAAACCACTGTCGAAGAATGGAAGAGGAATAATATTTGAAAAGTGTTAGAACATCAATTAGAAAGGGGCAGTATGATGGTTAATTTTATATGTCATCTTGCCTAGGCCAGGGAACCCAGATGTTTGGCCAAACATTCTTCTAGGTGTTTCTGTGAAGATATGTTTTAGATCAGATTAACATTTAAATTAGTAGACTTTGAGTAAAGCAGACTATCCTCCATAATGTGGGTGGGCTTCCTCCAATCAGTTGAAGGCCTTAATAGGGAAAGATATACCTCCTCTGAAGAAGAGGGTATTCTGCCAGCAGACTACCTTTGGACTCCAATTGCCACTTTGTCCATGGTCTCCACCCTGCCAGACTACCCTACACATTTGAATCTGCCAAGATTGCACAATTATGTGATCCAATTTCTTAAAATAAATCTCTCTCTCTCCATCCTCTTTGTTCTGTTCTCTGGAGAACCCTCACATATACAGCGTGGAAAGCTATGCCATGTCCACCTCCTAAATTTCTTCATCCTCCCCTCTGGAGGACAGAAGAAGTCTACAAAGGACAAAATGTGTTGAACTTTATCTAAGGCTCGGGTCAACTCCCATTTGGAAAGCAGCAAATTCAAATGTTGAGTGTACAGCCTAAGGAAAACATTCAAGTCCCCTCTGCAGTTGCAGGCCCTCCCTCCCTGCTATCTTAGCAATTCATGCACTTCCTGGTGAAATACCTTCGTAAAAATATGGTGCCTATTATAAGGATGCCTCTAAAATTATACCAAATTTGATATATTTGAATAAATAAGTCATACTAGCTCTCAGGTAAAATGACAGTATTCTTTCATATTCCTCAGCTTTCCTGAAACTTCTGTTTTTTGCTACCTAGGCAGTGTTTTTACTACTAAGTAAAAGAGATGTCAAAATCATTATTCAAAGCAACAGTGAAAGTATTCTACTATTTGTTAATATTTGAAGTCTGATATTAGGAATGAATCTGTGAAACTAAGATTGTACTGTTGAGAGTTTAATGCGCCCTATTAACATGAGATTTTTACAATGACCATTGAGTTCCATGCCAAGATTGGCAGCTCTGCCTATCCCTTGGAGTCCCAAAGTATGTAGAAGGGGTGATTCCAAGGAGGGTAGACTGCTTTGCACCATAGACTCTAGGCAGGGGTACAACCCTTTCTGTTTCTCTAACTGCCAATCCTAAGGATTCCCTGCCCTGCCTGAAGCTGGAGAGTCACTGTCTTTGTAAGGAAACAAACAGGGTAGGAAACAAGCTTATGACAATATTTGAATCTGTTCTTGCCAAGAAGTAGCCTTTTTCCACATAAAGATAAATCCCCAGAAGTGATAGGGTTTCTGAATAAATCAGCCCTCTAGTCTTGGTGGCTGCCCTTGTCACCTTTGACCATCTTCCCCTGAGAGGTTTTCAGGAGCACACACATAAACTGGATTGTCTTTTCTCTTTCCTTTTTACTAAGCTACTATTACATTATAGTCAACGGAAATTCAGGAAAACCTCTCTTATAGATGTTTCTGCAAAACCTAGAAATTTTATTTCACTTCCGTTTAGCATTTGTGGCATTTTGCTCATTTGGGAACCCATGAGGTCAAAAGCACAACAGAACTGAAAGCAGCTGTGTGAATGGGCAGGAAAATGAAGGGAGTGAATGACCTGGGTCCCATGGGGAATCCACCCTGGAGAGGAAGGAATCCCTAGTGATATAAGAGTGCATCCTGGAATGCTGAGAGCCAGGGAGGAAATGTATCAGGTGCCTGAATCAGTAAATAAACATCATGTGTCTTCTGCACTTCGATCTACATGCTTATTCTCCTGTGTCATGTATTTATACAAGCCACCATTCCCTGACTGCATATAAATAGGACATTTCTTTGAAATGAGGAGTGACCATTTTTCAGCCTCTCTAGAGATAACAGAATCTAGTTTTTTAGGCTGCCTTTCTGGGAGGTCAGTTATTGAAAGGTAGGACATAGTTCCTAAGAATTTTACAGAAACACAAATAATATTCTTATTTACAGCTGAATGAAGAAAAATAGGGAAATACCTCCCATATTTTAACTCCTTACTCAATGGGAGGTACTATGGTAGGTACTTTAAACTGCATGGGTTCCTTTAATATTCACAAGTATCTAAATAGTTTGAACCCATTCTATTTATGAGAAAACTAAGGCTCAAAGAGATTAGACGCCTTGATCAACATCACACTTACGTCTAAGCAGAATGAAATTTTAATGTCAAATTCTTTCATGTAAATTACAGGTGATTTTGTCAGTTTTGTATTCAGGATCTCTGTGCAAATTGTTAAATTTCCTTTTACTCATGAATTACACAGAACTTTTTCTTGCTGTCTGAATTTCTATGGTTCATGCTGTATTTTCAACTGGTTTTGACCAATTTTTTTTCTTCACTGTATATTGGGAAAGAGATTCTTTGATGCAATTTCTTACTTTTGTGAAGGAAGTTTATCACTAATGTTTATAGTAATTTGGTTATTTTGGGATCAATATAAGACTCCAATATTCATAAAATCTGATAAAATTACCAATTACCAATATAAAAGAATTCTTATCATATCTACATCCACCAGAGAGCAGCAGTAAAACTAGTAAATCAATGATGTAAGTAACTTAATTAATAAAGCCAATAATTCCAGTAACTATTATATTAACAGTATTAATGTAATATTTTCATTGAATTAGTCATATATTCTAGCCCAACAAATTAACAAAAACTGATCAGCTTTGATATTCAAGGTAGTATTAAAATAATAATAAATTATAATTATAAGTTATTGAATGTCATGATTTATAATAAGTATATATAGCATATCATATAATTTGTCACTACATCAATTCTATGAAATTTATCCAGAAAAAATATTGCAGAAAAGGAAAACCTATGTACAGAAAAAATAACCTACGTTTTTTCAAGATTTCATCCTATTTCCTTCTTCTCTCCCTACCTTCTCTTATTTACACTTCCACCTTCTTCATTATGGTTTCTGCTGATTAAATCTACCAAAACAGCTGTCACTGCAATTGCCAGTGCCATCTATTTTTCCATTGCAGTGGGCAGTTTCAATCCACACCCTTCATGAATCCAGTGACTACTCTTCTAAGCATGTTTATTTTCTTAAATACGCTTCATCACCTTTCTCTCTCATTGTTCATAGTCTCATATGGCCATTCCACTTGTTTTCTTTGTTGCTCTTCTCTCCCCTTCTTTTAAGGGTTGAAGGCTCTCAGAACCAAATTTAAGTACTTTTCTCCCTTTACACTCTCTCCCCACATGATCACCTCCATTTCTGTGCTTTCAGTTACCACACATGAACCTCTCCCAGTTGCATTTCTTGTAAATTGCAAATTCACATAACAAACTAACAGTGCACATTTGCACATAGATTTCTACCAGTCAACTTATAGAGGATATCTCTGCATTAGTTTCTATTGCCTTACATGCCTCAGTCTACTTTCTGCTGAGAGAAATTCATTGATCCTTCTTTTTGTTATAGTATTTAACATAACTGATATTAAGTAAAATTACTATTTGTAGGGATTTTTCCCTACAAAAATCAAAGACATCAGAAAGCAAAAACTGTATTTGTTATGTTCTCTTAGATATCCTGAGGCAGCATATAATCTGGCTTAGACAGAGTCCATTTTTACTTATAACTTGAATATAATAATGGCGAGTAAATGAATTGTGCCACCTATACTTTTATCAGGTTGCAAAATCAGGCTTAGGGTTTCATTTAAAGAATAAACAAATAAGAGAATTTTCTATAGTAAACATTTATTAAACAAGGTAAAATACATTAAGTAAATATAAAAACCATATTCCTGTTACATAATTCACAATATAAAGGTGCACATGCTATGTGAGCAAGAATAATTTAAGTTGTATAAGTAGTTAAATAAACAGATACATCTGCATGGCCATCTGTAAGTCTTTAGTACCTGTATAGCTGAACAGGATGTTGATTAACACTCGCGAAAACATTTGAAATATTTGATTCAATTCATCTTGTGTTATAAATGAGTCTTTTCTTCCTCCTTAATCTTTCTTGCAAGTTTCTTGATGAAGAGAAGGATCTCATGGTGTCTGCTCTGACAACCTCCCAGGCACAAGGGCTGTATTCCTTCTCTGTCACATGGAGAGTGACTCTTTGGAAGTATTTCCTCACAGTCAGGATGGAGTCCTCATTCATCAGGGCAGTCTCTCCTACTTCCACCTCCTGCATCACACAGGTTTCCAGATCATTCAGCTGCTGGTAAAGTTCTGTGTAGAATTTGTCTAGGAGTGTCTCATCCCAAGCAGCAGATGAGTCCTTTGTGCTGAGGAGATTGAAGGTATGCTGGATCAGCTCATGGAGGACAGAGATGGCTGGAGCCTTTTAGAACTGGTTGCCATCAAACTCCTCCTGAAGAAATTCAAAGTCATGTCTGTTGTTCAGACAGGAGAAAGGAGAGATTCTCCTCATTTGTGCCTATATAGTCCTCCTGTTATCCAGGCTGTGGGTCTGAGGCAGATCACAGTCCAGAGACCAGCTTGACTTGCAGCTAAGCATCACCAGGGCCATCAGTAAAGAAAAGGGCAAGGCCATTACAGATGTTGCAGATGCTGCTGGGCTTGTTGACATGGGTGACTCTGCACCTTGGGCTCTAGGTTCTCTGAAGACCTTGCTTTGTGCATAACCTTAAATAGGGAATATATTAGTTTCCATTTTCTGAATTCCCCTCTCTTACTTTTTACTCCTGTTTTTGCTTTCCTTTATGCACTCTCTATGTGGGCTTAGACTAGTGTTTCTCAGCCATTTTTTTTTTTCACTATTGCCTTCCCTTTCCTTACCTCCAGAGCCTTGATGAAGAGAAGGATCTCATGATGTCTGCTCTGACAACCTCCCAGGCACAAGGGCTAGATCATTTTACCTAATTGATTCCCTCATGATAATAACACATATATATTGTATATGTATTTATACGTTGCATTTATATCTGCATTTTATACATTTGAAAAAGTAGAAGATATGGCTTTTAATTTAATGTAGAATTATGAATAACTAAATAAAAAATTTTAAGCTAAAATTTGAATTTTAAAGCTACTGACATTTAACTTGAATCCTTAAAATTTAATTTTCTAAGTAACCTTTAGTATAATTTATTTACTGATATAAGTATTATTGAATAATTTATATATACAAAGTTGCAATCTATAAAAATATATAACACCAATATAACACTTTAAATTATTTCAAAACTGCTAAAAATTATTTATAATTAAATGATTTTCTCAATATTTATTTGTAGTGTATGTAACTTTTAATTCTACTTCATACAGAAAATAATTTAAAACTTGACTGGCTGCTAGATATTCATCTAGGTATAATCAATTTTTTTTCAGCCCTTGACTTAAGTATTGATGTGTTAAATAACTTTAGTAGAATTAAATAATTTTATTCTCAAAGTCTATCACACATTCAGAAGCACTGAGGATCAAATATAACCTACATCAGTAAGACAGCCAATAGCAGCCCATATGCAAATGGAGGACACATCTCGTGGTATAACTTTGGGATTGAACAAATAATGGAGAGAAAGTCCACTAATGGCAGCCATCTATTCCACATAGGTTGGTAGCTCTGGTCTTGCATTCATTTTGTGTATCTTCCCTGAACTCAATGTCAATGCTGTTCATGAGATACACAAGAAAACCCAAATGAAAGAAAATAAATAATAGAGTCATGATTTGCTAGAGGTAAGCTTTGAAGTGTCATAAGCCATTGTAATATATATGACTTTTTCACAACCCCAGGAATTGATTTTTGCAGCTTTGGGAGCAATTTCATCCCTAATGACAGTATACAATCGAGAAAACTTCAATTAATTAAAAAAATTTATTGACATTAAAGTCTCAAATTTCCATTGAGACATTTCAATCCTAATTGAGTTTAAAAAAATCTCATCTTTTTTCTAAATATCAATAATGGTATGTAAATAGTATAAATGGACAGTACAGTTGTTCTATATAACACGTAAGACACCATATATCTTTCTCACTTCCTTTTTTATAGGAATCAAAAGTTGTTGCTTTTTGCATCCCAATTAATGGGGACAAAAAGAAAACAAACGTATAAGTAAATATGATGAAAATGTAAGAATGACAACAATATCCCACTGGAAAAAAAAATGACAAAATGTAACTTAGCTACATTCAGCCCAGGCAAGATGGACATTAAGGGATGGGAAGGAGCAGAAGCAAAATTATAAAAAGGATGTAGATCAAAGGTAGCATATGGAAATGGGATTGAAGAGAAGTAATCATTACTGGTCCAGTGGGTGTTTTGGTGAATTCAGCCTTAACTGACAGTTGTGGTAGACACACCACACAGAAGACGTTGTACACAAAAAAGGCAAATTTGTGAAAGCACAATATTCTCTCTGAAGAATGGACAAGTGTAATTGCATCAAGCTCTCCCCTGGTGTCAATGATCTTCATGTGATACACAAGAAAATCCAATGAAAGAACATAAGTACTAAGAGATAAGGTTTTGTTAGAGGGGAGCTTTGAAGGGTCATAAGCCATTGTAATATCTACCATTTGTTTGCACCCCTAATAATTAATTTTTGCACTGGTAAATAAACTCAGAAGATCAACACTTTTCTTGTCATGGCTTTAATATTAATAAGAAGAAAGGGAATAGATGATGTCAAAGGAAACTTCCTTAAACTTAATAAAGATACGAAAAATAACATTAATAAAAAGAATAGTAAGTAGCTAAATTGTTTAGTGTTTCTTATCAATCAGATATTGTTCTTAGCACTGACAAAATCTACCCTAATTTTATCTAATAAGGAATACCCTCATTTTTCATATTTATTGAATATTTACTATGTACCCAGCCCTATTTAGTCGCTAGAGGTATCAGTAACCAAAGCAGATAGTGATAGGTTGCACTATTTTCCCCATTTACAAAAGAAAAACCCAGAAGCACAGGGAGCTATTGAGTTGTGGAGCCACAGCTGGAATCCAGAAAATTAGACTCTCAATCCTCAGCTCTTACATGCTTTCTGGAATATTTCTGGCCATAAAAACTAAAGCTGATTTCTAGAGTCTGATCAATATTTTCTAAGTACAGTCCTGCCTAAAGCATGGCATTGTCCTTCTTTTCATCTCCTTTTCCTCTCCTTCATTTGCTTATGCCTGGTATGCTGCACTATGATTAAGAAAGGCCTCAATTTACTTACATATGTTATATACTAGTTTTGTCTTCTTGAGAACGTATCTTCATAAACTTAAATGTACTTGTAAAACTCACCCTAGTAATATATTAATAAGTAGCTCCTTGAAAAGCTCAGCATATGTCTACCCTTTTGTTCAAATATCCATAAGGCTTTAGATTTCTGTTTGGCACAAGCCTAAGTAAGACTAGGTCATGACAAGGCTAGAGACATGAGCTAAATAAGAATGAAACCAATAAGCTAAGTCTCAGAGCTCAGGGAGACCACATCTAGAAGGGCTCACTAGAGGGACTAAAGGAGAAAATGGCAGCGCTTCTGGAGAAGCGAGGAGAGTCCAGCGCATTAGAGTAGGAGGACTGAGATGTGAAAAGGCTCTGAGTCACTTGACTTGCCTGCTGTTTGATACCTTTTATGTTGTAGGCCAGCAGAGTTTACTGCTGTGTTAATTTTACCCACTTGCTTTGAGAAACAGAGCTGACATGATGGGCAATACCTGGATAGAACTAAAGAAAAAGGGTTGGAAAAAAAAGTGTTTGCACAGGTGGGAAGTAATTTGGCAAAAGTGAGCATAGAATTGGAGCAAAGTTTGACTTCAGCCTTTCATTTTTTGGTGTGTCTTAGACGTGATAGTTACCTATCCTTATCCTGTAATTATTTCTATGTTCTCATCACACACAGAAAATATGAATGACCTTGTTATCACCATCCATTTTACATGTGATAGTAGTGTCCATTTCAGTTTGATTTCCAAAATATGGAATGTAGTATTCAGAATGCCACTTCAGGTAGATAAACCAAGATTTTGCAATTTGAGTCCTTGGCCAAATTTTTTGCCTGGAAATGTTTTCATTCTTTATACATGACTATATTCTTTTTTGCTTTTTCAATTTAGTATTGTGGTTTTCCATGGCTGAAAATCAAGATAGTCCCATTTCCAATCCCCCTCCCTCCAGAAATATATGTGTGTATATATATGCTTATATACACCTAAATTTTATGTAACATAAGTTTATATACTTATATTAAATATATATTACATTTTTAGATTATGTATTTTGTATTTAATATGTGTAAATATAATTATGTATACTTAAGTATATACAGCTTTAAGTACTATATACACTTTTACAATATCATATAATTTAATATATGCTTATTAAATTATACTTAATATATTAAAATATATTAAATTTGTATATTATTAAATACAAAAGTATACATAATTTAAGCATATGTTTTTAAATATACATAAAGAATATATAGGCCTGGTGTGGTGGCTCAAATCTATAATGCCAGCACTTTAGATGACCAAGGCAGGAGGATTGCTTGCAGCCAGGATTTACCAGCCTGGTCAACAGGAGACACCATCTCTACCAAAAAACAAAACATTAGCCAGGTGTGGCAGTTCACACCTGTAGTCTCAGCTATTTGGGATGACAAGGTGGGAGGATCACTTGGGCCCAGGAGTTTGAGGATGTAGTGAGGTATGACAGCACCACTGCACTGCAGCCTGAACAAAAGAGTGAGACTTTGCCTCAAAAAAAAAAAAAGAATATATATTTATATATCTTATATATGTTTTTGTACATTTAAAAATCCATATGTAAATATAATGTACAAAAATATGTATACATTTGTATATTTTAACTTATATACTTCAATATATACCTTATATGGAATTATAACATATATACTGATTACAATATTTACTTATTTATATGTATTTAAATATGTATAAATATGTAAGTGTATATTCTGTATATATCTATAGGTAACTATATAATACTATATTCAGTTAGTTTCAAATCACCTTTTTCTTTTAGGGTTGAATTAAAGAGTTGTAAAGACTGGGAAAATGGTTTACAAAATATTTTTTACTTGGGCCTAAAAATAATCATCAATGGTGATTTGAAACTAACTGAATCTGAGTAAAGGGATTATTTTATTTATTTATACTATTCACAGAGCAGCCGTTTTCTGTCACAACTTGCTGAGACACTGGTTCCCTGGAACAAGCTTCACGGGGGCTGTACAATTTTTCTTCTGTGCAAGGCACTACTCTGACAATGGAAACCTGGGCTCTACTCCTTCACAGTTTTACAGACAGTCCCCTTTCCTAGAGTTTGGGACATCAATGTGTTAGACCTCAGGAATGTTAGGGGAGCTGCAATCAAAACTTCTCTTGTCTGGATTTGGTGAAATGTGGACTATACACAGGATTATGTTATTTATTACATTGAAATTAAAGGTAACTATCATTTACCATGTTCAGAGTCTCAGCCAGTAATTTGCAAACTTTATTTAATCTTTTCAATTTCCTATGTGACAACTATTAAAATTGTCTCAATTTTGCAGAAGAGGAAACAAAAACCTGATGTTGTTTAAGCTCCTAGGAGCCACAGATTTTGTCAGAAAGTGGCAGTTTCTGCTGACTCCCAATTTCCCTCTTTATTAGCTTTTAGTTCGTCCTCTTGGCTGCACTGAGCATGCTAGTGTTTAATTAATCACAATCATGTCTTAAATGCCATTCTTTGAATCCATGGAGGGTAGTTATCATCCTGTTTTACTTATCTCTTAATCCAAATTACCAAGCCTATTGTCTGTCACATATATGCAGTAAGACATTTTTAGTGACAGAATAAAGACAACTGGATGACTTAACCCTGGGTTTTCAAGTTTTATGCCACCGTTATCTACAGATTATGAGCTGTGGCTCTTGTAAAGAAGGGTGGAAGAAATCAAATCTAGTGTATTAGTTCATTAAAAGGGAAATGCAGAGAAGTGAGGAAACATGTATTTCAGTGCAGTTTAAGAAGTAAAAATGTCCAAGATGAGACCTCTAAGTACCATTATTAGAATTTTAAAAGAGACATAGATTGAGACTCAGATAGGCTTTTATTTCAACATTGAGTCTCATTTGGATGGGTATATCCTATTAGATTGAGAGTTCTGCCATTTTCTGAGTGTGTTTAATTTCCATTGTCATAATACAAAAGAAGTGTTGAGGTCATGACATTATCTGAGACCCGTAAATAGAAGAGGTGAACAAAGTGGAAATAAAGTTGAGATAAGTACAAAAACTGAAAATCCTAATCTGGTTATGTAAGAATCTCACAACAAGGAAGTGCTGAGACAGGCGGGTAAAGACTCAAATGACCTAGCCAGCTGCATCCCACCAATGACCCTGCCAAACTCTTCCCTAGTGACACTGAGGATGATATTCTGCAGTTCTCTCTGCACCCTTAGCTGTGGCCTAGCCCAGAGCCATGGGCTACCATAAATAGGTGACCTTCAAAGTTCTGCACCAAACTGGGAGAATCTTTCTTTTCTTCCTGTCTGAAGAACAAGAATGTTTTCAATTTTCCCCTGGAGCAGCTGCATGGCACCAAATTCCAAAAGGCTCAGGCCACCAATGTTCTTCATGAGATGATCCAGCAGATGATCCAGCAGATCTCCAGTGTTTTCAGCACAAAGAACTGAAATTCTTTACTGGGCTTGATCAGTAGCTAGAATTTCTGGAGACCTGTTTGGGTATAGGAAATCAAAGAGACCTTGAGCAGGAGAATTCCAGCCTGGCTATGAAGTAGTATTCACAAGGAATCAGTCTCTATGTGAGAAAGAAAGAACACATCTGTTGTGCCTGGGACATTGTCAGACTGCAAATTAAGAAAGGAAAATCAATAAATGCCTTTTCTGTGTTAATAGGCTCATCAGAACTCCCAGGAGGTTGGAAAGGAAACTTATATTTAGACCCAATATCAGTCAATTGGGTCTCATCTACTGATTATGTGGCTTCAAGTTTGTAAATATTCTTTCAATTCAAAGACTTTCTGCTTCATTTTTCAATGTATTGAGTCATTTTTGTAAGATTGTGTTTCAACAATAAGAAGAAATTGTACTTTTTTGTTTGTTTGTTTTTGACAGAGTCTCACTCTGTCACCCAGGCTGGAGTGCAGTGGCAGAATCTCGGCTCACTGCAACCTCCGCCTCCCAAGTTCAAGTGATTCTCATGCCTCAGCTTTCCAAGTAGCTGGGATTACAGGCATGCACCACCATGCCCAGCTAATTTTTGTATTTTTAGTAGAGATGGGTCTTTGCCATGTTGGCCAGGCTGGTCTCAAATTCCTGACCTCAAGTTATCCACTCACCTTAGCTTCCCAAATATTGGGGTTGCAGGCATGAGCCACTGCACCTGGCAAAATTGTACTTTTGAATAGGGAGAAATTACATTTTTAGCTCGTAATAATTAAAATATATCCAATGATAATTGCTGTGTATTCAAAATGTATTGTTTATAAATACAGTCAGCTTTGCCTTCTGGTTTCGTTTGATGGGGATGGAGAGGGTACTTAAATCTTTACAGTAAAAGTCAGGTCTTACTCAAACCCTCAAAGAGATACAAAGAGTGCCCTTAAACCTTTAATCTGCTTTCAAATCCAAAAGGAACATTAATTCCATTTATTCATAAATCGTTTTAAATATCTCTGCTCCAGGCAATTTACTTGTCATTGTGAATGTATTGGTAAGTTAAATAAAGACTTGACTTTCTTTAGTGGAGCACTCTTCCTGAGAAGACAGTTCTAAACAATAAGTAGGTAGGTAGGAATCCTAGGGCCATGAAGGAGATGAACAATTCACTATAATAGATTATACCAGCTGAAGTGAATTCAGTTTTACTTATGCTTTCTTAGAGAAGTCATATCTGATGACTGTTGATTCAGTTTCAGTGGTTACATGAACTAGAAACTAAAGTGAAATACAGAATCATCCACCTTGAAACTTCAAATAAGTAGCAAATACCTTTTATTTGCTGACTCTGTGGATGGTGCCAGTTACAATGAAAAAAAGTAGACACATTCTCTGCTGTCAGGGAATGACAGAGTTTCCAGTCTGGTGGGATGTGGGCAAGTGAGCATTTAATTAAAGTAATGCTAATGACTGTGACAGGGAAAGTACCAGATTCTAGAAGCATGTAGGACTTGTTTCTGTCAGGGAAAGCATCCAGGAGAAGTAACTGCTAAGCTGGCATCTCAAGGACCTGTGGGAGTTAACCAAGTAAATGTGGGATGTTCAAAGGGTCAGAAACAGGAACAGCAGATGTGAATATGTAGTGGCCAGAGGGTGAAGGGAGGGAGGGAGAAAGCAGAAGTTAGAATAGGAAGCAGGTGTTGCATTGTAAAAGGCTTTGTAAGCAATTATGGGAGTATGATTCACAGAAATGATAATTAGAAACATCGAGATGTTTTAAGCAGTAAATTGATGTCAACAAATACATATTAGAAAACTCTTACAGCTGCCCTTTGAAAACTGGGTTGGGGTTTGCTTGCACATACTGGTTAGAAAGGTGAAAAGTGGACCCATTAGGGCATAGTTATTGTACCCATTGAGATAGGTAACAGGTTTGGAAGGTATTTATTAGGTTGTAGTAAAGAGTAAAGCAGAATGTAAGACTGATGACTAAACAGAGGTGTTAAGATGCTTGCTGAATTTTTGGGATGCCATAGAAACAAGCTGTAGACTAAGCCTCCAGACAAAAATATCAAAAATTAAACCAGAGAACTGTCCAGATATAAAAACCCACGGTTGATGATGCTGCTCTAGTAAGAACTAGAAAGAACTTCCATGCTCTGATGCCGTTTATTTTCCTAAAACCTGAACTTTCCACCATAGAAAGTCAACAACTCAGCCAACAAATACAGAAACACCATGCAGAGCCTATATCTTCTTGTGGACACTTTAGGATCAAAAGCTCATGCAGGTGCTCCAGATTGGCAAGTCTTTCTTGGTGCCCATGTCCTATCTACAAGGGAGGCTTGAAATGTACATTATCTTGCCTGCATTGGTGATTTGGTTTTCCATTGATGCATAATTAATTAATCAAAAACTCAATGGTTTAAAACAACACACATTTATTACCTAACAGTTTTTGTGAATCAATAATTCAAGAGCAGCTTCGGTGGGCTTAGAATCTCTCATGAGTTGCAGTCAAGATGCCAGCTGGGGCTGCAGTTGTCTGAAGGCTCTATTTGGGCTGGCGGATCTGTTTCTAACATGGGTCACTCACATGGCCACTGATAGGGAGTCTCAGCTCTTCATCACAGTCACTTGGGCCTCTCCATGGAGCTATGTGGTATGTGCTCACAACATGGCAGTTGGCCTGTACTGGAGGAAGTGATAAGAGATAAACATGGAGGAAGTGCACAATTTTTTATGACCTAGTCTATAATTTAAACACCATTGTTTCATTGTATTCATTAGATGGGAATCACTGCATCCGACACATAAGTCAAAGGAGGAAGAAAAGAATATGAGAAAATCTGTGAATATATTTTAAAACAACCACAACTAGAATTCATAATGTGAGAGTATCCCTTAATGTAGAAAGAGTATTTTACAGATAATGAGTAGGTATGGTTATGATAGATGATAAAACTACAGATGTCAAAAGGAAAGTGACATTGGATTTGGGGGCTGAGTTTCAATGGATCTCCTTGGTCTCATAGAGGCATTCCCAAATGGTAGTCATGAACCTGTTGTAAGTGGCTAGACTATCTACTAGGTAAGTGGTAACGGTGAATGGGAAGTGTCGATATTGCAGCCCAAGAAGTGAACAAAATAGACATACCAACGGAATCCATAACTTATTCCCCTTGAAGGATAAAGTACAGCTAGTCCAGGGCATGGGAGGGATTATTAATGTAGAGTCAGCCTTGAAAATTAGAAAACTTTTTCTGGCTGGGGGCGGCGGCTCACGCCTGTAATCCCAGCACTGTGGGAGGCCCAGGCGGGTGGATCATCTGAGGTCAGTAGTTTGAGACCAGCCTGGCTAACATGGTGAAACTCCATCTCTACTAAAAATACAAAAATTAGCCAGGGGTGGTGGCAGGCGCCTGTAATGCCAGCAACTCCGGAGGCTAAGGCAGGAGAATCGCTTGAACCGGGGAGGCGGAGATTGCAGTGAGCCGAGATCACGCCACTACACTCCAGTCTGGGTGACAAGAGTGAAACTCCATCTCAAAAAACAAACAGCAAGAACAACAAAAACAACAACAAAAGCAAAACAAAAACTCTTTTTCCTTAATCTTTGAGTTAACTGATGCCTTCAAGTATATGTATATACATATATGAAAGGTTTTGTGAAATCTGTAATTTTCTTATCTGGAGAAGGATGGAGAGAGTAATAAATAATTGAAGTAAACACTGCTTTGTATGTAGAAATGAAGTATGAAGAAATAAATATTACACTGACTCAAATTAGGTTTTTATATTGAGTATGTTTTGGTTCATGATTTAACATGAATTAGAAATAAGTTCTAATGGATCACTAATTCCTGGCTGGAAGAATTTTTTGACTTCTAAGTGATAAAGTATACTCCTTAAGTAAGACAAAGCTGTTTGAATCAGTAGAAGTTAGACCTGCCTCCCATCCCCACCACACACAAACATGTACTCTGTTGACTGGCACTTGGGTGAAATGAGCAAAGAATGATAAACTTCCATTATAAGAGATTGTAAGGCTGTATTGTAATAGCCTTTTTGAAGATGGACCAGTAAAGAGCTAGACATACTCTTTGGACTTACAATTGGAGAAGGCGCTCTAGACAACGAAACTTCTGAAGTTTAGGTTACTTGGTTGCTGTCAACAGCTTTATACACATCTTGAGCTAAGATTGCATGAAATTGAATCTTGCTCCTTCAGTTCTATGTATTAAAGATATGTGCACTCTCGATATCCTTCAGGAAGCACTATTAAGAGATCACCTGTTATACACATCCATCTTGAGGGAAAAATGCTTGGTGTATAAGAATATTTTGTTCTGAGACAATAACATGGAGAATAAGGAAATGGGTAGTTGATGCCATTCTTACTGTTCACATAGTCAAGAAATAGGCTTTCTTTGAGCCCATGGATGGCACTAAGAAAAATTTGGATCAGCTGGTCCAAAAGCTATTTTACATCAAACACATGTATATGCATATGTATATTTGTCTCTGGCTGGCCGGGTGAAAATTATGTGGCTATGGCAGTAATGATTTGATCCTCATACCCACACGAGCAAACCAATATAAAAATTTCTTAAATGAGGTTGTCATATTTACTTATAACTGGATATAATGCATATTACATCCTTTCTGCTGTTGAAAAGATTTATTCTACACGTCTTTGTGATGAGGCTGTCTGCTAAAAACTAAAAATAAAAATGGTATAGGGAATCCACTCAAAGGAAAAAGCAAGTAGTGGGTATGAATGCTTAGAATCCAGAAGAAATGTTGCAGATTTTAAAATTCAATGTATATGAATTTATAAACAAAATAAAGGTCATAGCTATTTAAATCTGTATTTTTAAGTAATATAAAAAAAATTCTTCTCTTTGATCTACCATACACCAAAAAATTACCAAAGGTTTTTAATATTCACTTATGTAATTTATATAAGCTGCCCACTTTGAACTTCCACATGTGCTATAAAAATTTCTGGGTTTTGTTATTACTGTTATAAGGAGATATATTTTCTGCAATCTAGCTAAACAAAGACTTTTAATTTCAACCAGTAGATGGCAAAATAACATTAGCCCCTGGAAAGCAGCCGCTCTGAGACTGTTACAGAGGAACTACCTATTCTGTGTACTAGTGCATCTGGCTCATGTACACAATTCAACAGTTCTGTTATGTGTTCAGTCATCCTTAATGGATATCTAAGTCTTTTATTCTAATCATCATCCAGTCATTCAAATATATGCTCAACAATTGAATACTAGAGGATGTAGATAAAAGTATCAAAATTAAGGTGGGAAGAATCTTTAAAAATCCATTTAAAAACATTTTAATGGAAGGTCTAGTGTGGTCATATTAGGAAGCAAATAGTAGTATCATGCTGAGATGACTATTTCTGGCTTATTTTCTGTCACTTATTAATTCTAGAAATATGCTTACTGTCCAAAAGGCATGAAACTTGAAAGATCATTTTACTACTTTTGCCAAATTGCATTCTAAACTGTATACCAATTGACAATGCACTCATCGATATATAAAAGTGCTTTCTAATCCAAGTTGAAAACAATTAAAAAACAGACTCTTCTTCAGTATTTGACATGAGAAAAATTAAATTGTCATCTCAACAAATTTTACTAAATAAATAAAGAAATGGGTAATGACACACTGTTCACATAGCCAAGAAATAGCCTTTCCTTCAACCCATCGATGGTACTAAGAAAAATTTGGATCAGCTGGTACAGAAATCACTTTGTAATGAAGATATACAACCCTAATTTTTTAAGACTCCTAATTAATGAGGAACTTCATGAACAAGATCAAGGATATTTCCCTGTAACAAAGGAATTCTAAAACTAGAATTACCCCTATTAAAATTACACATAAGACACAATTCCTTGGTCACTACTATAATTTTGCTGGAAGTATGAACCATGCTTTAATGTTTCATATTAAACAATATGAAATTGGCTTTTATAATATGCAGATAATGGTTACTTCAGGTGAAAATATGAGAATTGACCCAAAAAAACTGAAGAATCAATGAGTGTCGGTAGACAGAAAACCATTATGCTAAAACCACATATTTCCTACTTCTACCAAGAGTTCAGAACATAACAAAATTCCATTCAAAGCAGAAATACAAACACACACACACACACACACACACACACACACACACACACGTATATTCAAAGACTCAACTTGAAAAAAGATCATTGGAAGTGAAGAAAAATACTCTAAATTGATTGCCTATAAGATTTTATATGATTTTTTTAAAAGCATAAAAATTCAGCAATTCTACTGAATTGCTGATACTCAAAAAGTGGTTATGGAAAAATTGGATAATCTGAAAAAATACATTAGATTTTATGCCAAAAGTTTGGTAGAAAGTTGTATCAATAATAACAACATAAAATACTGGGATAATTATACTACCTAATGATAAAAAAAAATTATTCCAGAAACCATTAAAAAATGACCCAAAAAAACCCACTAATTCTGCTATGTTACAAAGGAAAAAAACTGTTTTTTTGGCTCACAGAAAACAAGTGGGCAAATCCTTTCTGTAAATAAGAGAATAAAGATTAATTTTAATATAGCCAGGTGCAGTGGCTCACGCCTGTAATTCTAGCCCTTTGGGAGGCCGAAATAGGAGGATGACTGGAGGCTAGGAGTTGAAGACCAGCCTGGTCAACACAGTGAGACTCCATCTCAAAAAAAAAAAAGTGAATGACTAATCTTAATATAAAAATGAAATTTTATTAATTTTAAGGAAAAACTCATCCTCATTTTAACTAGAAAGAAAAGCTACTTGAACAGGAGACAAGAAGTAGATGCCACCCTAACATGTCAAGAACTAATAATCACAAAGCTATAGAGCTATAGGATCAAGAACAAGTAATACCACATCAGTACTATGTAATAACCACCACCACTACACACACACACCAAATTAAAAAAACAAAAATACCACCAAAACGTCAACATACAAAAGAGATGAACATATTTGATCACATTAACTTGAATAAAAAACTATAGAGTATAAAAAAGTATTTATAGCAAAGAGGACAATTAAAGCAAAAGACAGGAGCAAATGATTTATGTATGAAAAATACACATGCTCAATAAACAAGAAATTGAATCCAAACAGTAAAATAACTAGAACTGCAAAGATTTCCTTTGAAATAGTTACTGAACACAGTTCCGCTAAAAATGCATATTGGTATAATCCTGGAAATACGTTTTAAGGCCCTAAAAAAGTTAACACTATATGATTCAGATTTTACTTAACATTTATCATAGGATAGTAGATATGGGCAAAGTTTTATGTAAGAATATTACATCTTGCTTTATTATGGTGAAAATTTATGGTAGACATTTAAATATCTACACATAAGGAAACGGAATAATATGGCATGTTCATGGAATGAAATATTTAGTATAGACACTGAACACTTTCAAATAGTCTGAAAATCATTAAGATGAAGCAAAAGCCAAAAATTATAAAATCCCAACTTTGTTAGTAACAACTATCATTCACTGACTGCTTCTGTGCATATCTTATGCTAATCGCTTTATATTATTTCCTTACAAATCTGATATAAATATAATTATTATTGACCACACCCAACCTGATAGATGTATGACAAAGCTGAAGTTTTAGAGAGTTAAACTTACCCCACGATCTTTCAGCAATTGTTTATAATCAGTTGAGCTGGGGATGGCACATTGATTTTAATTCTCTTTATGGTACATTTATGTAGTTTAAAAATGTCCTGTAGGAGTTTACTGCCTTTATAGTGAGAACAAAATAACTTTGATTACAAAAATCTGAACATGAGTGAAATGTGTTTGCTTTGCAGGCCAACTACATAAATATTACTGTTAGCAAGTGGGAAAGAAATTTAAGTCTGGATTTATCTGAGTAAAAATGGAATCTGTTTTTCTAAATACATGTGCATTTGATAATTAGAAAAAAAACACCTTAGCATTTTTTAATATATACAGCTTTTAAAAAATAAGATAAAGTCATAATAGGAGTCTGTGTCTTTGGAAGGTGGATTTGTTTTCATTATCCAGCTTTTAGCCTAAGGTCTGGCATATTTGAAAAATATTTGACAAATGCCTGCACATATGTATGTATATATATATAATATACTCAGTATTAATAGAAATTATCTTCAGCATGTGGAATCACTGATAATTACTTTTTGTTTGCTTTTATTTTCCTGTACTTCCTATAATAGACATACCAAAAAAGCTAGCAAATGTTAATTTTTGCTTACCAGAAAAACTAAGAAATGTTAAGAGTGCTTTATGTGCTTTTAGTTTTTATCCTCTAAATATTTTTCCAGTCTGAACTTTCTTTAAAAAATTACCAGCTTATGAAAATAAATCTCTTTCTACTTAATCATTTCAACCACCTAAAATTTCTCTCTATAACGAACTCCAGGTTTAATGAGCAGTACAAGTTGAATATCCCTTATCTGAAATGCTTGGGACTAGAAGTGTTTTGGATTTTGGAATATTTGCGTGTACATGACGTTATCCTGGGGGAGGGACCCAAGTCTAAACAATATTACTTAAAACTTCAGTTATATATCACATATGTTTTATACACATAGTCTGAAGGTAATTATATATAATAGGCTTAATAATGTTGTACATGAAACAAAGAAGTCTTCACTGTGTTTTGAGTATAACCTGTCACGTGAGGTCTGGTGTGGAATTTTCTACTTGTGGCATCCTGTTAGCCCTCAAAAAGTTTTAAATTTTGGAGCATTTTGGATTTTTGGATTAGGGCTGCTCAACCTGTATTAGCATAGCATTAGTCAGCTACCTGCATGATACCAAGAGAACTGTCAACTGCAGAATATGGGAAAGTAAACGAATGAGAGGCAGGGTGTGTGAAGCTGGAGGTAGGGGATATAGATAGAGCAGTTTACCTGGTAAAGCAATACTTATTTCAATAGGAAGCACCAGGGTCAGACATAAGACATAATAAAAAGTACTTTTTTTCAATAAAAGGAAAAGCTTGTACAAAATAGAAGCAGGGCAGAACCACCTTGGTAGGTCAGAATAAGCACTGAAATACTACATAAAAAATAAACCATATCAAATTTATCCCCTAACCCCATCTCTACTAAAAATACAAAATTAGCCGGGCGTGGTGGTACATGCCTATAATCCCAGCTACTCAGGAGGCTGAGGCAGGAGAACTGCCTGAACATGGGAGGCAGAGGTTTCAGTGAGCACAGATCGTGCCACTGCACTCCAAACTGGACAACAGAGTGAGACCCTGTCTCAAAAAAAAAAAAAAAGAAAAGAAAAAGACAAATTTGATCTCAAAAATCAACAGCGTTGCCATTGTAAAACTACAATAGATTGAGGGAAGAAATAAATGCAAGCAAATGCAAGTTAAATTACATTTATTATATAAAGAGATCCTATAACTTGATACGAAAAACAAAGCAACTCCAACAGGTAACAGAAGGGCAAAAGGACAGGAATATTTGATCAAAGAAACACAGCTATCCATAATACACAAATATTCAACCTCATTAATAATCAAGAAAGGATTAGGATGCACTTCTTGCTTATTTGATAAAGTTAATTTCTAATTTCTATATTTTTCAAATGTACCCAAATGTGCTATTTTTAGTAATAAAAAACTGAGTCATTAAAAAAAATATAAAATATGAACATTTCTGCCAATGCAGAAATCATAAAAAGCATTAAAATAAATCAACACTTGTATGGGCAGTAAGGTTCAGACCCCTAGAAGCCAATTCATTTTGCCTTGGTTCCTGAGTTTTATTATGGGATTGTCAATAAAGTTGTTCCTGATTTACACTCTGACAATCTTCCAAGTATAAGGGTGTTTGTGTGTGTGTGTACATACACATATGTATATATAAAATTTTTTTCTTCAGGTAGACAATTATTCCAGGCAAGTACCCCTTCAGAATCATTACAGAGAATTCCTGTAACTCCATTTGCTGATAAAAGTCCCATTAAAAACTATCATGTGGTTCTCAACCAGTAGGGATACCCTTGGTATTGAAGAGGCTGGAGGTTGCTATTAGTACTGCTCGTAAGACCATAGTGTTCCAGAGGCTCTGTAGCTGGCTTCTTAGGGAATCTGAAGTTGGTCCTGTCCTTGAGACATGGCCAAAAGCACATTTTTCCTCACTTGATGCAAAAGAAAATGTATCTCCTGCTTGCTCAGATCATAGCCTTGAGGCAGCTCACACAGCTCAGGATGCACATGGACTGGAACACCACCAGGGCAATCGCCCCAAATCGCAAAATAATCATGTTAGGATGACTAAGTTGGGAGGCTGAACTTAAAACTCTATAGCTTTGTTCAGAATATTTTTTTCTTTGCTTTTTTCATTAAGTTTTACTGACCAAAAAAGGTGGAAAAAAGAACCTAAATTTTCTGCACAAAAACAATTCTCTGAAACCTGAACTTTACCAATCTGTGTAAAAGTACTCTACAGAAACTATACAAGTAGAAAAAAGTAACGTAAGCTTCATATGAAGTAATGGTTTAGACACATGACAAATTTGGTTGTTGATTTAGTATGCTGTAGCCCTCATCTATCTAAATTCAATATGACTATATAAACATTTATTCTCTGGTATTGAATTCCCATTTGAATAGAAACGGCTGCTTTGTGGAAGAAAGAAACTTCAATTTAAAAACAATTTCAGCATAGTTGAAGTGCCAATCAATTTTTAAATTATGTGTGTGTATACATATGTATGTATGTGATGTGCGTAGGCATGTATGTTTGTATTGTGTATTTTTTTCTCCTTTCTCCCTCTCTTGCTCACTCTAGAGAGAGATACCAAATACTGGTTTGGTGCTATACTGTTTTTTCCTAATTAATATTTTTATTATTTCTGTCTGCATAAGAAACTTCAAATATTCTGAATGCAACCACACAATCGAGTAAGTTGACAGACATATAAAAAACTATGAAAAGAGGGAGGTAACTAATATTAATACTGGGCAACCTTTTGTTAATTTTAGGTTACAGTGACCTCCCTCTGACATTTTGGAGTCAAAGATGAAAACTCGACTTTGAAGCATAATGGACATAATTACACATTTACCACAGTCATCTACAATTTTATATAACATCACAAAAAGACATCTAAACATTTTTCTACATCTTTTTTTCTCATTTGTTAAAACAGCTAGCTATGTTAAATACATCTTCAGAATGCATTTGTTAGTCACTTGATAAACATACTAAAAGCCAAACAAGACGAATAACATTGGTTACCTTTATATCTAATAACTGTACCAATCACTGTAAGAAGATACAACTGAAGGAGAAGTATTAGATCACCCATGATGTACTGCAAAGGTGTTACACCTTAGACCTAAGAATGATCTGAAGGTGCTGAAAGAGGTGATTCTCTAGAAGGTGACCCAGGGTTTTCTTCAGGTGGAAAAACTGTGAGTGTACAAGCTCGAATGCCACCAAGTGACTCTGGAAGATCAAAAACTTTATGCCACTCATCTTTTTCTGGGTCATATTTCTGGACAATTTCTACCATACAACGATTATTCCAAGAATATCCACCAACAACGTAGATTTTATTTTCAAAGACGGCAACTCCAACATCACTTTGGCCTCTTAACATGGCGGCAATTGGGGTCCACTGGTCAAGGGTTGGTGAATAGTATTCACAGCTTAGAACATCATCATAATCACTTGTTCCTCTGAAGTGATTGCCGCCAATGACATAGAGCTTATCTCCAACCGTACACATGCAATGCAGACCTCTGACTGTAGTCATTGGAGCCTTTTGCATCCACTTATCTGTATCTGGGTCAAAACACATAAGCTCATTTTGGAAAGTGTCATGGGTAATTCCTCCTGAAATATACATTAAGCCTCCATATACTGTTCCAGCATGGCCATAGTGAGGTTCACTCATTTTTGCAACATAGCTCCACTCATTCATTCTTGGGTTGTAACATTCTACTGTGGCCAGTTCACCAGCTGCACTGCGCCCACCAACTGCATACAAATGTCCTTTGAGGGCACTCAAGTGAAAGAATGTACGCTTTTCATTTAATGATGCAACCTGCATCCATTTATTATACCGAGGATCAAATCTGAAAACTGTATCAACAGCAGTTTTTCCTTTTGTATCATAATTACTTTGACCACCAACTACATAAAGAAAGTTTCCAATGACAGCAATACCATGCTGGTAACGGGGAGCATCCATCGGGGCTAAAGATCTCCATTCTTGTGCCCTTTCATCATACATCCGTAATTCTTTACTGACAACCAGCTGCTGCCTCAAAACTCCTCCTAATGTAACCAAGTGAGTGGAGTCAGATCGAATGGCAGTTCTATCTGACTGCATCACTGGCTGCATATATGGCATCATTTGGTAATTGCTAGCTTCCAAAAGCAAATTCACGCAGGTATTGTCTGTTCTCATGAAATCTACTGTCTGCACGTAATTGATGAGATCCTGTGGTGTCATCAGTGGGAATCGAATATTCTTCATTAATTTTGCAGCATAATCCATCCGAGGGTCTTCCAACCTTAGCCAGCGACAGGCTGCCTTAAAGAGTTCAAGTTCGGTACAGTGCTTAAGACTATTACTGGAAAGCACAAAGGCAAGCCGTTCAAAAGGGAGTTTTAGAAACTCCCCAGTACTCAATAAAGCAGGAAAGTTCTTCAGGATGAAATTATTAACATATTTATCCACTTCTATAAGATTGTAGGTGTTAGCAATTCGTCCAACCTCAACACAGTTATCTAAAGAGACTCCTGATATAAGAAATACTTTACAGAAATCCAAAACGGGTAATATTTGTAAAAAGCTAGCAGCTTCAAGTGTGTCCTGAAGATTGTCCATATTAAGAGAAAGTTTTGCAGTATAAATAAAATCAATGATTTTCTTCAGACCAACCTTGTTCACCCCATGAAGCTTAATGCACATCAGATCTTGTTCTTTCATTCCACCTGTGAACATAGCTTTGAAATAATCACTAGCAGACGCCATCATAGCTCTGTGAACAGGGAAGATTTCATCTCCATCACCTGGTACCAGAGTGACATCACAAAGCAATCCTTCTATTCTAAGCTGATCAAAGCCTTGCAGTACCACCGAACTGTGTGTATTGCTGGTAAAAAAGCGTGTGGTTCCTGCCTTACAAGGCTGCAAATGGGCAGAGACGCCCATTTCGCCGTTACCAAGGGACACTTTCATGTGAAAGCTTTCCTCTTGCACAGAGATGCAAGCCGGAGAAAGAAGTTATAACCGGAATGTTTTACAGGCAACGAGGTGTCCACAAAGAACAGAAAGCTCGTTTCCTTATCAAGGGAAGGCAGCCACTGCGGGACCCCTCAGGCCACACCAGTCAGTCATCCACTGAAAATCGCCCTGTAGCAGGACCACAAAGGGCTGTGGACCTCAAATCTGATTATTAGACAGATGATTCATCACCTGAAGGCGGTTAAATGACCCGGTTCACCTCGTCCGGCCTGCGCTGCCGCTCCTTCAGCAGTTCCGCTTCGGGCAACGAAGAGGCGCCGCCACGTACTGTGGCTCCACGGCCCGCTCGGCGGCGGGTCCGGGCACCTCAGCGAACGGCCCGCTGCGCCCTCCGCTGTACCTAGAGTGTCGCAGCGGCCAGCGACCTGTCTTTGAGCAAGGACCTGGAACACAGGCCTGGGACTGGGCTTGGGCCTAGAATACCGGCCTACCCCGACGCCGAGCCGCTCTTTCCGGAAAAGCGTACTCCCAGGATCCCGCGGGGTGGGAGCGGCCGTAGCGGCTACTGCGGCTGCGCGGCCTCCAGAGCTCGTCAGTGGGCGGGCGTGTGGGGGTGGGGAAGCGGGAGGAAGTGTGCGGGAGGCGGGGAGGGCGGGGGTTGAGGAAGAGGAGCTGTCTGGGGTGGGCGCCAGCCCGGCTCCTTAGATCTGCCTTGTATGTGGGACAAAATAGGACAGAATGTGTGCACGTATATTATGCTGCACGTTTGATGTAAGTTTTTCACATATCTGAGCTCTTACGTTCCCCAAATGCATAAATTTTTTAAAACTTTGCACTTCCTAGCTTCTGTTTTTTTGAATAACAGTGAAACGCGGCTTTTGTATAAATTGAGAGGAAACCTGGATGTTTAATTTTTTTTTCCTCTACAAAACAATAATTGTTATCCCACATTATGTAATAGATACCGTAGTTACAATTTTGGTTCGTATTTTCAAATTTGTTATAATTTCAAAGGCAAAATATTTGCCTCTACTAGATTGTTACTTTATTATATAAATGATATAGTCTAAATTTTTGGCTTGAAATGCCTTTGTTTTCCACAGTTTTAAAAATGGCTACATAATTTTTCAATAACATACTATAGTTTCCTTTGCCCATTGTTTGTTCCTGAATATGTACCTTCTTATCCTCCTTTGCTTTATAGAATCTGTAGTAAATTTACAGAATCTGGTAGCAAAATTTTAGCCCTGGTATGGATAATATTTAGTAAAATGCTGATCCAAGACAGTATTTCCAAAATATTATCATGAGCAATGTTTGTGCCTTTCCCTTCTGCTGACTTTTCCCTTTATGAGTATTTTATTAACTTACATTTCTTTAATTAGTGGTAAATTTAAATTTTGACATACAAATCAATGTATACTTTGACACAATTTCTTCCATTTTCCAAATTTTGAAGTTTATGTCTTTTAAGTCCTTCTAGTTCTTTATGCGTGTGCAGAGTAAGAATAGTCATGTTTTAATTACACTCTCCTCATTTTTATGTAAAAGATAGCATACCATTTACACTGTTCTGCATTTTTCTTTTTTCACTTCAAGATCTTCCTGAATTACTATAGAGAGCTTATTTATATTTTTAAACAATTCTATTGTTGCCCTCAGAGTTGTTATAAGTTATTTAACCAGTGCCCGATTGATGGACAGTTCATCTGTTTTGAATGTTTTCTATTGTTTCCAATGGATGGCGGCAAAATTCAGAAGGCTTAGACTACCACTGACCTCCACAAGGTGCTCCAGCAGATTGTCAACCTATTCAACACAAGAGGTTGGTTGGAATGAAACTGGCCTGGAGAAATTATTCACTGAAATTTTATCAGCATTGGGAAGTCCTGGAGCCCTACTTGTTGCATGAGTTAGGGGTGGAAGGGCTCTCTTGGGGCATGACAACTCCATAATGCTGTGAAGAGCTACTTCCAAGGAATCAGTCTCTATCTGGAAAAGAAAGAATAGAGCCTCTGTACCTGGGAAGTTGGAGCAAGAAATCATGAGATCCTTCTCTTTTTCATCAAACTTGCAAGTAAGATTAATAGCTTAGGAACAGACTTGTGTCTTAATGAAATTATTACTGTATAGAGACTCTTCATTGTATTCCCATATGTTTAGTTATTTTAAAAGACTGTCTTTTTTGCCTGCATAATGAAATGATTGAATCAAATTTGTCACAATACTTGTTGGTAATGTCAAGCAACTATATGATAAAGCATCCAGTCCTTAGGGGCATTAGCTCACCATGGATGATATTATTAATTTACCTATGTACTTAGTTATTGAGTCTACTACATTTATTGTATTCAGTATTTTTGCTTATATGAAATGTCCACCTTTAACACTGTGCTAATTACATTAAAAAGTGTTCAGTTTATATATTTTTGTTTGTTTGTTTGTTTTGTTTTGTTTTGATGGAGTCTCGCTCTGTCACCCAGGCTGGAGTACAGTTGTGCCATCTCGGCTCACTGCAACCTCCGCCTCCCAGGTTCAAGCAGTTCTCCTGCCTTAGCCTCCTGAGTAACTGGGACTACAGGTGTGTGCCACTGTGCCTGGCTAATTTTTTGTATTTTTAGTAGAGATGGAGTTTCACCATGCTGGCCAGGCTGCTCTCAAACTCCTCACCTCGTGATCCGCCCGCCTCAGCCTCCCAAAGTGCTGGGATTTCAGGCGTGAGCCACCACGCCCAGCCCCTCACTTTATATTTTGAAAATTATTCTCTTTATTATTTCAAGTTTTACTTTCAGATCTTTTTGCATTTGTTCGTTAAACACACACACACACACACACACAAGGTCTTGCTGTGTCACCTAAGCTGGAGTGCAGTGGCAGGATCATAGCTCACTACAGCCTCGAACTCCTAGCCTCAAGCAATCCTCCCATCTCAGCCTCCCACACTGCTGGGATTACTGGCATAAGCCACCATACCTGGCCTTACTCAATAAATCAATGCCAAGTTTAATTTTGCAGCCTCAAGTGAAGTTGAGTTCATTCATTCCGTTCACACTGTATGGAACACTTGATATGTGACTGTTTTCAGGATAGAAAAGTGAATAAAGGAAACACAGCTTCAGCCCTCTTGAAACTTTTTGCCGAGAGAGAAAGAAAATTATTAATCAACCAATTAATTTCAACTGTATCATAAACTGACACCATAGGCAAAAGTAAAGTGGTTTTTATCACCAGAAACTGGAGGATTTTAAGCCTTGAAAATTGGATGCACAGTTCTGGAATTTACAGAGTGCATGGCTAGAGATGTTCATTTGGGAGCTGGGCTATACTTTTTTCCTGAAAGCCCGAGGATGGATGAGGTCTGGCAGAAATTGTGTAGTGAATCAGAAGACCAAAACCTGAATCTTGAGGACCTTTACATCTTAATGTAGTGAACAGAGTGAGGAACCTGAAAAGGGCATTTCAATGAAATGATAGGACATCCAGGAGCAAAATAGGAGGACAACCAGGAGAAAATTGTGATAAGAGGGTGCTTAAGGGAAGAAACGTGTTTAAAACATGACGTTTTACATTTAGGAAAAGAAAGGGCTGGTTTGCCAGAATTAATTTGTCAAAATCCAGATTGGAATATATTGACTAGAGTAAATAGGAGGAGAGGTTGGAGACAAAGTGGATGGAAACTTCTTTTAGACGTTTATCTGTGAATGGAAGAAGAGAAAGAAGGTAGTACCTGGAGAAAAATGTGTGTTTGTATTATTGGATATAATTTTGTAACCTTTTTACAAACTAGGATTGACTTCAGGGAATGGATATAGTGGCACAAAGCATATAAAATTAATACTTTATTTAATCGGGTATATTGTCTAACTGCTTATTTAATAAGCTAAAATTTCAAGAATAATTGTTTAATAGTTTTTGAGTGCTAGGGAGCTACAGTGTTTTTCCATTTGCTTCACTTGCTGTTCTTAATTCTATTTGGGTTTCATTTTGTGGCATTAATTGTACTTTTTATTATTCTTATGAATTATGGTTTTATACGCCCCTCTTAAAAGTATATATAAACCTTTTATGCAGATGTTAGCTATATTCCCTATGATGCAACTTTGTCAATTTTGTTTACACATAACTGTTATTTTCCTTTACATTTCTCCTATTGCCAGATGATTGAGACCATGCAAAACTTAAGGAAAATGAGTTTGAAATCCTACTTCTTTCCATCAAACAAATGGGCTCTCTTTATTAATGTGGATAAATAAAATCCAGATGCTCTTCAGAGAGGGTGTAGATGACTGCACAGAGAGCTCATTTATCACATTTTTCGTACACCAGGGATGCTAGTTCTGCAAAAATACTGAAACCTAAGTAAGACTAGACAAGGATGGCCATCGCAGTAAAGGCCATCTCTGACCAGATGGGGATACTTCTAGGGAAGTATATTCAGCTGCCATGCAGATAATGTCTGTAAACCACCACACTGTGAGTTTATTGATTCACTGGTTTCCTATTCTTTACTACCTAGTCATAAAACTCACTCATACTTTGGTAGCATTTTATAATTTTCTCTCTTAGCAGAGATGATATGAGGAGTGATCTGCAGATCAGAATTGGTAAGTGATGTCTTTAAGACATCCATTTAGTGAATGGTGAGGGGCAAAGATAGGATTCATAGCTGGTTCTGCCTGTATGTTCAGTGTTCTTTTCTCTGTGTTTAATGTATCTAAGTTAGACTTTGTTGTTTGTCATGAATGCAGAATTGATGAGAGCACTCAATACTAAGAAGGCATTAAAAGAAAACATTGTTTTTCTTTTCTTTCATCAGTGTTAAGAAAGAACAGGGAAAGAAAGAAAAAATCTGTTGATTATGTGCTATCTATAAAATACGTATGTGCCATCTATAAAACAAATAATATGTTACATGATTTAATCCACCTGTTACAGTGTGAATAGTAATACTATTAAGCTTACTTTATCAATGAAGAAAGCAGGACGCTGAGAGAAGAGGTGACCCACGTAGAGTGCACAAGTGATTGGCAGAGATAGGATTTGAGTCTAGGTGTGCTGATGGAAAACTTCATGTACTCAGTGGATATCATGTTTCCCCAAGGTTAGGTTCTTTCTTTCTCTTCTTTCTTTCTCTTCTTCACAAGTTACCCTGGTGGAGACCCAAAATCACAGCGTCTGCCTTACTCACTCTATGCTTCACTCATTTCCTCATTATTGCCTTATCTTCCTACAGCATCTGTCTGGGTCACAGATAGACCTCCTGTCACCTGCATAAGTGCAGTGAAGAACTTGGGTACCCCAAGGATTCTGAGGGGTTGAGTAACATATAAATCTTCAGTCAAGAGACAGGGCCTGACTAGGACTTACAAGTTTAGCACCAACCATGTCCAGAGTGCCTAGCTGGCCTCACTGGAGAAAAGGATTACTCATGAAATCCTCTTGGTCTGTTGTCTCCTGTCCTTTGTGAAATGGTGAAGAAAATAATAGACCCCAATCTGTTCTCAGCTCAAATCTTCTCCTTTTTAGTGGTGGCTTTTGGGCAAGTCTTTTTCCCTCAGAGGTTGACGCCTGCTTACAGGGTCTGAGCCGTAAGTAGGAGGAAGTCAAAGGGTATGTCCAGAACAATCTACAAAGTGCTGTGTGGTAGTTAGTGGTTATTTCTCTAAACACATCTAATTGTATTGATTCAGACTGTTGATCGAGCTTGCCATGATATTTTAGACAGCACAGTTTAGTGACTAAAGGGTTTGACTTTAGAGCCAGAGTTCCTGGTTTGGATTCTAGCTCAGCTATTTAATAGCAATATGACCATGGCAAGTACCATGAACATTATGCTCCCTAGTTTCCTCATCTGTAATATGGGAAGAATAATAGTATTGATCTCATAGGATTATTGTAACAATCAGATCAATAAATACACATGAAATGGATGAAACCATATCGAGCAAAAATAATCATGCTGTTAGAAGTGATAATGTCTACTCGCAGGGCAGAGGCAGAAGGGTTGGTCTTACTTAGGTACTGACTGGCACAGAGCACTAGAGAGGCTTCTAAGTCCTGAGTAAACTGTTTCTGAAATGCTGCTACTTTCACATATATTCAGTATGTGAGGAACCATGTCACTGTGTGTGTAAGACATGTATACTTTCATTCTGTGTGTTATGCTTTCAAAAATGAGCTGCTTTTAAAAATATAATTGTGCTACAAAAAATTCCTGGGATATCTTAAGATTTTCAAAGACTAGTGGGATCCAAGCCCCTCTCTCTCTCTCTCTCTCTCTATACATATATATATATATATATGTATATACATACACACTATCTAAATAGCTATTATTAACCTGATATCTAATCTATATTCACCTATCTATATCTATGTTTATCTATATCTATCTATGCGAACATATCAGATCAAAGTTTTTCAGGGGCTCGCCATTGCTTTCCATGTTGGCTCTATACAAGAGAGAAATTTGTCCCCAGGGTCACCTGAGATGGTATGGGGAAGTGGCTGATGAAACGATATTGAAGGGCTGTCCTGTTTGAGTGTGCTGAACTCCCTTCATCAGCCAATTCATAACCCTGAATCACAGTGTTTGGGATTTTACTCTGAAGACCTCTCTCACACTCAGATAAATTATTTGTGACCTTTAGTTAGAAGCCCTAGGCTCTGTTCTCTCCCCTGACCTGCCTACCCTGTTCTCTAAGACTAATGATGTTCTCATCTTTTCCCAGTACTCTCATTCCTGGTGTATCTCTTTTCCGATATTTAATTCAGAATAATGGAAAGTGATATTCGGGCGCTTTTCTTTACCATGCCTAATTGATGTCTCTGCTTTCTACGAACAGTGGTAGTTATGGATTCCACTGAATTCAGGAACATGACAGAAAGAAAATAGCAATTCCATACAAAAATAGAAAAGAGAGAACTAATTCTCCTGGCCTCACTTATATGCAGGAGAAAACAGCTACACTTCTCCATCATCTCAAGCATGCTGCTGTCTCAGCAACTGGGCACAGAGAATGTACACTTTAGTCTGGAGCCCCAGCCCAGCATTCCAGAGCTATGGAACAGTCACAAAGGGTTATTGAGCATGGTGGAGGGTGGACAGGACGGGAAGAGGAAGGTGAGCCCACAGCCTCTTCCTCCTCAGATTCTGCACCACCTTTATGGTCAGAGTAGATCGCTCAGTTCTTATCTGGGACAGTTTTCCCATGGACAGGGTGGTGGTGGATGAAACTGCTCCACCTCAAATCATCAGGCATTAGATTCTCATAAGGAGCACACAACTTATATCCCTCGCATGCACAGTTCACAATAGGGTTCATGCCCCTGTGAGAATCTCAAGCCACTGCAGAGCTCAGCAGGTAAGGCTAGCTCACCTACCATTCATCTCCTGGTGTGCAGCCTGATTCCTAACAGACCACAGACTGGTACTGGTTCATGACCCCGGGGATTGGAGACCCCTTGTCCTAGAGAATTCCCCAGTGTTTTCTTTTAGTAGTTTCATAATTTGGGGTCTTATATTTAAGCTGTTTTGATTTTTGTATATGGTGAGAGATAGGGATCTAGGTTTATTCTTCTGCACATGGATATCCAGTTTTCCCAGCACCATTTATTGAAGAGACTGTCTTTCCTCCAATGTATATTCTTGGCATCTTTATTGAAAATGAGTTCACTGTAGATGTATGGATTATTTCTGTTCTATCATTCTATGTTTCTGTTTTTATTCCAGTACCGTGCTGTTTTGGTTACTATAGTTCTGTAGTATAATTTGAAGTCAGGTAATGTGATTCCTCCAGTTTTGTTCTTTTTGATCAAGATGGCTTTGGCTGTTCTGGGTCTTTTGTTAACCCTCTACTTTTGGACACAATGACTAGTTCGGTAAAAAGTATGTTTCTTGAAGTTTTAAAATCCAATATGTTTCTCACAAGGGGTTCACGTAGGGATTTCACCTTTTCTTTATATTTTACTTAAAAACTACAAATATTATGTATCTCAAAAAGCTTTACCTTTTGTAGGCATATAATCTAGGTTCCAAGAGATCACAGATAAAAAACATTATTAAATGAATTATTGAGTGCTAGACATGTATTGAGTGAAGATGCTGTCCTCTCCACCCTTATCCTGCTCGTATCACAACCAACTGCACGTGAGTGCTTCTGCATTTGAATTCCTCTGGGCTTCAGAACTTCCACCACTGGAAAGTATAGCAGATTCCATGAACAACTAGAGGATTAGTTAAGTATAGTTTATAATGAATTCTAGCTAGAGTGACCCCCAAACCTTTGTATTTACCAAGCATTTATACTTCCCAAAAAGAATGTTACTGGATCATCTTGTCATTTAGCTTAGAATCCTCTGCATTTTGCAGTCTAGATTTCTTCGTATATGCAGCATTCTTTTCCCCCCAGCTGTTGTTATAGCAGCTTTGATTTCATTCAACCACTTGACATGAGCAACAGAAACATTTGCAGAAAAAAATAAGTTTGGGTCATATTCCTTAAAAGGTAGTTTTTGCCATGTGGGGAGGTTATTTGGGTTTTAAAAGTCTCTATATGGTCTCTATACACAGTTTCTTTTTTTTTTTTAAGAGATGGGGTCTCTGTCACCTAGGCTGGAGTGCTTTGGAGTGATCATAGCTCACTGCAACCCCCAACTCCTGGGCTCAAGGGTTCCTCCTGCCTCAGCCTTCCAAGCAACTAGGACTACAGGTACAGCCACCATGCCCAGCTACTTTTATTTTATTTTATTTTATTTTATTTTATTTTAGAGATGGGGTCTTGCCCTGTCACTCAGGCTGGTTTTGAAATCCTGACCTCAAATGATCCTCCTTCCTTGGCTTCCCAAAGTGCTGGGATTACAGACATGAATCATCTTTCCTAGCCAACATTTTGTTATTAATTAGTCTTTAGATTGTTGCCTAAACCACTGGCTCTCTTATGTTTTAAAATCATTTGTGTGTATATCAATCCTAATCCCAAGAACCACAACATTTTTATTCTTTCCCCAGCACCTCCTCACCTCTCAAGTTAGAGACCACATCTTTAATCTGACTCTCTGGCTTAATGTGCACACAGCCACCTATCTTCCAATTTAACCCTCCCTAACTCACTCTAAATGTGCTGGCAGGAGTCTGCTCATCACAATTTAGAAATTTTGGCACATCTTTATTGGAAGGTGATTGCTTTTTTCCTTCAAACAGTCAATTGGCCAAGACAACAGTGTTTTGCTGTGATTGAAGTAGGTTGTCAGCAGTGATCTCCTCTTTTTTTGATCTGGTACTAACAAGTCAATATTTTCATAGCCTCCAGATGATAGGAGCAAAAATGTATGTTCAGTGTGTGTGCATGTGGGCAGGGTGGGTAAATTATCCTTTCCAAAATTTTTACATTGAATAGCAAAAAAAAAAAAAAAAAAAAAAAAAAAAAAAAAAATTTATTTTTACAAATATGGATTATATCTATGTTGAATTCAATTCATTAAATTGCTGAATACTTTTTATGCTTTAAGTTTTTAAGCTGGCCACAGGGGATATTATGATGATTTTGCTTCCATCAGATTACATTGTTCTCATTGGTTTCAAAGAACTTCTTGATTTCTGCCTTAATTTATTTATTTACCCAGGAGTCTTTCGGGAGCAGGTGGTTTAATTTCCATGTAATTGTGTGGGTTTGAGTTAGTTTCTTAATCTTGAGTTCTAATTTGATTCCACTGTGGTCTGAGAGACTGTTATGATTTCAGTTTTTTTTCATTTGCTGAGGAGTGTTTTGCTTCCAATTTTGTGGTCAGTTTTAGAGGCAGTGCCACGTGGCACTGAGAAGAATGTATATTCTGTTTATTTGGGGTGGAGAGTTATGTAGACATCTATCAGGTCTACCTGATCCAGAACTGAGTTCAAGTCCTGAGTATCTTTGTTAATTGTCTGTCTCGATGATCTGTCTAATATTGACAGTGGGCTGTTAAAGTCTCCCACTATTACTGTGTGGGAGTCTAAGTCTCCGTGTAGGTCTCTAAAAACTAGTTTTGTTAATCTGGGTGCTCCTGTATTGGGTGCATGTATATTTAAAATTCTTAGTTCCTCTTGTCGAGTTGATCCCTTTACCATTAGGTAATGCCCTTCTTTGCCCTTTTTTTTTTTTTTTTTTTTTTAATCTTTGTTGGTTTAAAGTCTGTTTTGTCAGAAACTAGGATTGCAACCCCTGCTTTCTTCTGTTTTCCATTTTCTTGGTAAATTTTCCTCCATCCCTTTATTTTGAGCCTTGTCTTTGCAGGTGAGATGGGTCTCTTGAACAGCACACTGATAGGTCTTGACTCTATCCAGTTTGCCAGTCTGTGTCTTTTAATTGGGGCATCTAGTCCATTTACATTTAAGTTTACTATTTTTATGTGTGAATTTGATCCTACCATCATGGTGCTAACTGATTATTATGCAGATTAGTTGATGCAGTTTCTTCATAGTGTCCTTGGTCTTTGTACTTCAGTATGTTTTTGTTGTGGCTGGTAGCATTTTTTCCTTTCCATATTTAGTGTTTCCTTCAGGAGCTCTTGCAAGACAGGCCTGGTGGTTATGAATTCCCTCAACATTTGCTTGTCTGAAAAAGATTTTGCTTCTCCTTCACTTATGAGCTTAGTTTGGCCAGATATGAAATTCTGGGTTGGAAATTCTTTTCTTTAGGAATGTTGAATATTGGCCCCCCTCTCTTCTGGCCTATAGGGTTTCTGCTGAGAGGTCGACTGTTAGTCTGATGAGCTTCCCTTTGTAGGTCACCTGGCCTTTCTCTGTGGCTGCCTTTAACATTTTTTCCTTCATTTCAACCTTGGAGAAACTGATGGTTATGTGTCTTTGAAACCAATGAGAACAAAGACAACATCCCAGAATCTCTGGAATGCAGCTAAAGCAGTGGTTAGAGGGAAATTTATAGCACTAAATGCGCACATTAGAAAGCTGGAAAGATCTCAAATCGACATTCTAACATCACAACTAAAAGATCTAGAGAAGCAATAGCAAACAAATCCAAAAGCTAGCAGAAGACATGAAACAACTAAAATCAGAGGAAACTAAAGGATATAGAGTCACAACAAAACCTTCAAAAATCAATGAATCTAGGAGCTGGTTTTTTGAAAAAATTTAATAAAATAGACCGCTAGCTAGACTAACAAAGAAGAAAAGAGAGGAGAATCAAATAGACACAATAAAAAATGATAAAGGGGATATCACCACTGACCCCACAGAAATTCAAACAACCATCAGAGAATTCTATAAACACCTCTATGCATATAAACTAAAATATCTAGAAGTAATGGATAAGTTTCTGGACACATACACCCTCCCAAGACTAAACCAGAAAGAAGTAGAATCCCTGAATAGACCAATAACATATTCTGAAGTGGAGGCAGTAATAAATAGCCTATCAACTGAAAAGAAAGCCTATTACCAGATGGATTTACAGCTAAATTCTACTAGAGGTACAAAGAGGAGCTGGTACCATTCCTTCTGAAACTATTCCAAAAAAGTAGACCTTCATGTTAAAAACTCTTAATAAACTATGTATTCATGGAACATATCTCAAAATAATAAGAACCATTTCTGCCAAACCCAAAGCTAACATCATACTGAATGGGCAAAAGCTGGAAGCATTCTCTTTGAAAACCAGCATAAGACAAGGATGCCCTCTCTCACCACTCCAAATTCCAAAAAAAAAAAGATAGTTTCAGAAGGAATGGCACTTTGGAATAGTTTCAGAAGGAATGGTACCAGCTCCCTAACTCATTTTATGAGGCCAGCATTATCTCAATACAAAAACCTGGCAGAGACACAACAAAAGAAAACTTCAGACCAATATCCCTGATGAACATCGATGAGAAGATCCTCAGTAAAATACTGGCGAACCAAATCCAGCAGCACATAAAAAAGCTTATCCACCACGATCAAGTCAGCTTCATCCCTGGGATGCAATGCTGGTTCAACATATGCAAATCAATAAATGTAATCCATCATGTAAACAGAACTGATGACAAAAACCACATGATTATCTCAATAGATGCAGGAAAGGCGTTTTATAAAATTCAACATCCCTTCATGTTAATAACTCTCAATGAACTGTGTATTGATGGAACATATCTCAAAATAATAAGAGCCATTTCTGACAAACCCAGAGCTAATATCATACTGAATGCGAAAAGCTGGAAGCATTCCCTTTGAAAACCAGCATAAGAAAAGAATGCTCTCTCTCATCACTCCTATTCAGCATAGTATTGAAAGTTCTGGCCAGGGCAAGCAGGCAAGATAAATAAATGATATTTAAATAGGAAGAGAGGAAGTGAAATTGACTGTTTGCAGATGACATAATCCTATATTGTCTCAGCCCAAAAGCTCCTTAAGCTGATAAGCAACCTCAGCAAAGTCTTAGGATACAAAATCGATGTGCAAAAATTACAAGCATTCATATACACTAAAAGTAGACAAGCAGAGAGCAAATCATGAATGAACTCCCATTCACAATCACTACAAAGAGATTAAAATACCTAGGAATACAGCTAGCAAGGGATGTGGAGGACCTTTTCAAGGAGAACCACAAACCACTGGTCAAGGAAATAAGAGGGGACACAAACAAATGGAAAAACATTCCATGCTCATGGTAGGAAGAATCAGTATCATGAAAATGGCCATACTGCTCAAAGTAAAATTTATAGATTCAATGCTGTTCCCATTGAGCTACCATTGACATTCTTCACAGAATTAGAAAAAAAAAAACTACTTTAAAATTTATGTGGAACCAAAAAGAACCCAGACAGCCAAGACAATCCTACGCAAAAAGGAAAAAGCTAGAGGCATCATGCTACGTGACTTCAAACTGTACTGCAAGGCTACAGTAACCAAAACAGCATGGTACTTGTACCAAAAAATGACACATAGACCAATGGAACAGAATAGAGATCTCAGAAATAAGACCAGACATCTACAACCATTTGATCTTCAACAAACCTGACAAAAACAATGGGGAGAGGATTTCCTCTTCAAGAAATGAGAGAACTGGCTAGCCATATGAGAAAACTGAAAACTGGACCCTTCCTTACACCTTATCCAAAAACTAACTCAAGATGGATTAAAGAGTTAAATGTAAAACCCAAAACTATAAAAACCCTAGATGCTGGGGAGGATGTGGAGAAATAGGAATGCTTTTACACTGTTGGTAGGAGTATAAATTAGTTCAACTGCTGTGGAAGACAGTGTGGTGATTCCTCAAAGATCTAAAATCAGAAGTACCATTTGATCCAGCAATCCCATTACTGGGTATATACCCACAGGATTATAAATCATTCTACTATAAAGACACATGCACACGTATGTTTATTGCAGCACTATTTACAATAGCGAAAACTTAAAAAAAAAAAAAAAAAAAACCCTAGAAGAAAAATCTAGGCAATACCATTCAGTACATAGGCATGGGAAAAGATTTCATGGCAAAAACATCAAAAGCAATTGCAACCAAAGCAAAAATTGACATATGAGACCTAATTAAACTAAAGAACATCTGCACAGTAAAAGAAACTGTCATTTGAGTAAACAGACAACCTATGTAATGGGAGAAATTTTTTCCAATCTGTCAATCTGACAAAGGTCTAATATCCAGAATCTGCAAGGGACTCAAACCAATTTCAAAGGAAAAAAACCATAAGGGCAAAGGATATGAACAGACACATCTCCCAGAAGTCATTTATATGGCCAAAAAACACATGAAAATCCAAAAGCTCAACATCACTAATCATTAGAGAAATACAAATTAAAACCATAATGAGATACCATCTCACCCCAGTCAGAATGGCGACATTAAAAAGTCAAGAAATAACAGATGCTGGTGAAGCTGTGGAGAAATGGGAATGCTTTTACACTGTTGGTGGGAATGTAAATTCATTCAATCTTTGTGGAAAACAGTGTGGTGATTCCTCAAGGATCTAGAACCAGAAGTACCATTTGACCCAGCAATCTCATTACGGGATATATACCCAAAGGAATATAAGTTATTCTGTTATAAAGATACATGCATGTGTATGTTTATTGCAGCACTGTTCACAATAGCAAATACATAGAATCAACTCAAATGCCCATCAGTTATAGATTGGATAAAGAAATGTGGTACATATACACTATGTAGCCATGAAAAGGAATGAGATCATGTCCTTTTCGAGGACATGGATGGAGCTGGAAGCCATTATGCTCAGCAAACTAACAGGAACAGAACATTAAACATCACATTTTCTCACTCATATATGGGAGCCGAACAATGAGAAGACATGGACACAGGAAGGGGAACAACATTGGAAGGCATGGGGAGGGAGAGCATCAGGATAAATAGCTAATGCATATGACACTTAATACCTAGGTTATGGGTTGATAGGTCCAGCAAACCACCATGGCACACGTTTACTTATGTGACAAACCTGCACGTTCTGCACATGTATCTGAGAACCTAAAATAAAATAAAATTAAATATAGAAAGGAAAAGTAAGATTACATTCTAGCAACTACTAAATGTCCCTAGATCGATCAGTCAGTGCATTTCTACTGAACTTCATGGTTTGTTATTTTCTGTCTCAAGGTAAAAATTTAAGGCAGTGAGGTCCAGCAATGCTGCTAGATGAAATTAGTCTGCTTTTCTTTACTGGTTTTAGAGTTTAAACAATTCATACATTCTTTTTTTATTTTAGTATTTTTCTGGTCAAATGCTGTATGGCTGCTTCTGAATTACTTTCTATTTTATCTTCAGGTAAATAACAACATAGAGAAGTACAAATGGAAACATAAAGAGCTCATATCATTATTTTCTATCATTTTCAACACATCCTTTTATTCTTTCTTTAAATTAATGTTTTTATAAATTGTCATTGCATTTGGATATGTTGAAGAAAAGAGAAAACAAATGCAAATCTGAATATGGTAAACATGAAAGAAGGAAAGTGACTCCCCAGGCCAAAAATTTGTAATAGGAGTTTTTCTCTCATATTTCCCTTTCCACCTACTCTAATATGGTTTCTGCTTGTAAATTCTACCAAGTCAACTTCACTAAGATCACCAATTCCATCTGTTTTTCTACTGTGGTAGATGATTTCAACCCATAGAGCAGTTTACTGACAGTCATGATAGTATTAACCAAAATAATGTTATCATTATAATTTATCATTATAAATAATTTGATATGTCATAATTTAAAATAAATATTAAATATACTAGTATGATTTTTCAATACATCAAATCCATGAAATCTATCTTATAGACATACATATTTCTAAAAATGGCAAGCTATGCAGATAAAAATTAATTCATGTCCTTTTCCAGATCCTACTTTACTTCTCTCCTTAATTTCATGATGAGGCAGGATAGGTAGTTAGGGAAGTAACCATGTCATCAGGATGTCACAACCTTGGTGACCATACCATCAACACAATAAGCTTCAGCATTAATATTGTAATTGAACTCATTCAAGCAAGGCTGTAGTTCCCCTGTAGAGATCATGCACATTTTGATTTTACCTGTCCTCAGAGTGACCCTTTGCTCATTATAATAGTAAAGAATAAACCCGTGGATGGAAGATTTAAGATGCTAATGAGACAGACAGTGTTACAACAAGCATATAGAGCTACTGCACGTGTGCACCCAGAGGACCACCAAGAACATGCTTACTAGTAACGCCTCTTCCCACCTCCTTATGGATAATCATGGAAGATTCCCATAAAAGGAGTCTCCCTAGTACTAGTCTACTTTCTGATCTTTATTAGCAGCCTACCCTGAATCCTCTCTGTCTCAGGGTGTACTGTCTATTCTACACCTAGCTTTCAAAATATTCTTTTTCTATTTTTTTGCAATAAATTACTCCATGCTGCATATCCACTGCTGTGTGTCTCTTGTTTAAATTCTTAAAACTAGGAAGACAAGAATCTAGGTCTCACATCAGCCATCAGCAAGAAGGCAAACTTCTCAAAATTGTTTTCTGTATATATTGTCATTACTTTCTCTTCTCTTATTTATTATTCTACCTGCTCCTGTATGGTTTCTACTGATTAATTCTATCAGTCAACTGATTGATTCTACCAATCAACTTCCACTAAGACCACCAATGCCCAATGTACCAGGCAGTTTCAATCTACTCTACATTTTACATGAATATATCAATTCTTCTAAGCAGTTTTAGTCCTTTAAATTTACTCTTATCACCATTCTCTCTTTTCCTTCTAGTATTTGGCCATTCCAAATCTGTTTGTATTGTAGCTGTTTCCTCCCTTTAAAGTTGAAGGTTTCAGAGGAAATTTTCAGTCTCTTTGTCATTCTGTAAACTCTTCTCACATGACCACTGCTGTTCCTGGAGTTTCAGGTCATGGCATTGCTTGAAAATTGCAGACTGAAATATCAAATTGCCAGTGAACGTTTGCACTTATGTGTCTACCAGTCAACTGTAGAAGACATCTGCTGCTTTTGTTTTTGTTTCCTCATATGCCTTACTTCAGCTTCTGCTGAAAAAAAAAATACCGTTTTTCGGTCTTCTTATATCATTTATCTAACAGATTTAATTACAATTGTTGTTTTTAGGTTTTTTTCCCTACACAAAGAAAGATGACAGACAGCAAGAAGTTAAGTGTATCTTTATCTCTATAACCTGAAGTCAACATACAAGCTGGCTTATAGAATGTAAATTTGTACTGTACTTATACCTTGAGTATAATAACAATGAGTCAATGAATTGAACCATACATTTTTAAATCACGTTGGAGAATCAACTTGGTGTTTCTCCTTAGAGAATAAACAAATCCAAGAAGTTTTCTATAGTAAATATTTAATAAACTAAACAAAATAATACATTGACTAAACATAAATATATATTTTATGTTTTCAACAATATAAAGGTATACATTTTATGTCTTTATATGAGCAAAAAATTAAATATTATAAATAGTCAAATAAATATTCATTTAATAAATAGATAAATAGATCCATCAGCTTAGTCATCTGTAACGGACTAATTCCCGTGCAACTGAACACGATGTTGCTTAATTTATACACTTGAAAATATTTGACACATTTGATTCAACTCATGGTATGGTTATAGCAGAAACAAGAGTCTTTAAAATGCAGATCTTGAAAGTGTGAGCTGGTGTAGTCGTCAATGGGAGTCGTTTCTGTTTTGGATCAGGTCTTATTCCTTCCTCCTTAATCTTTCTTGCAAGTTTCTTGATGAAGAGAAGGATCTCATGATTTCTGCTCTGACAACCTCCCATGCACAAGGGCTATACTTCTTCTCTGTCAGGTAGAGAGTGATTCTTTGGAAGTATTTTCTCACAGCCAGGATGGAGTCCTCATTCATCAGGGGAGTCTCTCCCACCCACGCCTCCTGCATCACACAGGCTTCCAAGTCATTCAGCTGCTGGTAAAGTTCAGTGTAGAGTTTGTCTAGAAGCCTTTCATCCCAAGCAGCAGATGAGTCCTTTGTGCTGAAGAGGTTGTAGGTCTGCTGGATCACCTCATGGAGGACAGAGATAGCTTGAGCCTTCTGGAACTGGTTGCCATCAAACTCCTCCTGGGGAAATCTGAAGTCGTATCTGTCCTTCAGACAGGAGAAAAGAGATTCTTCTCATTTGTACCAGGAGCATCATGGTCCTCCTGTGACCCAGGCTGTGGGTCTGAGGCAGATCACAGCCCAGAGAGCAGCTTGACTTGCAGCTGAGCACCACCAGGGCCATCAGTAAAGCAAAAGGCAAGGCCATGGTAGATGTTGCAGATGCTGTTGGACTTGTTGAGATGGGTGACTGAACCTTCAGCTCTAGGTTCTCTGAAGACCTGGCTTTATGTGTAGGTCTTAAATAGGGAACATACTAGTTTCCATTTTCAGAATTTACTTTCTACTTCTGATTTTGCTTTCCTTTATGTACTCTCTAAATGGGTATAGAGTAGTTTTTCAAGCAGTTTTGTGTGTGTGTGTGTATATGTGTGTGTGTGTGTGTGGTCATCATTGACACTCCCTTCTCTTGCCTGCCTCCAGTGTCTTTTAAGAATTTTTCTTCTTAATTGAAATTAAATTTTTATTACATTTTATTAAATTTTAAATGTTATGAAATTTTAATAACAAATATACTGTATATATCCTTATGTACTGTATGTATATCTACTTTGTACAGTAAAAGAAAAAGGATAAAGTTTACTCTTATTATTTCTTGATCCGTTAGGAATGGTAAAATAATTTAACTAAAAGTTAAATTTTAAAAAATTTGACATTTAACTTAACTCTGAGCAGCAACTTTTAATTCGCTCTATTTACTTATATAAATTGCCTCAAACAAATTTGCGAATTAAGAATGTAGTAATATACATAATAATACCAACATGATGACATATGTTCATAAATTTCTTTTTTTTCTTTTTTTTTTTTGAGACAGAGTCTCGCTCTGTTGCCCAGGCTGGAGTGCAGTGGCCAGATCTCACTTCACTGCAAGCTCTGCCTCCTGGGTTCACGCCATTCTTCTGCCTCAGCCTCCCAAGTAGCTGGGACTACAGGTGCCCGCCACCTCGCCCGGCTAGTTTTTTTTTGTATTTTTTAGTAGAGACGGAGTTTCACCGTGTTAGCCAGGATGGTCTCGATCTCCTGACCTCGTGATCCACCCATCTCAGCCTCCCAAAGTGCTGGGATTACAGGCTTGAGCCACCGTACCCGGCCATGTTCATAAATTTCTTAAAGGTAAAAAATGAAATTATTTTCTTAAGTTTTATTTTTCGTATACCTAACTTTTAATTTTGCTTTAAAAAATAAACTAATTTTTAATTTCACTAGCTGCTACATATTCATCCAGAGATTGTCAACATTTTCTTCTTTTCAGCATTTGACATTAACTGTTGATGTGTTGAAAATATTTAGTAGAATTAAATAATAACGTATACATTATTTGTATTTAATTCTCAAAGTCTACCTAATACTCAGAATCCCTGAAGCTCAAACATAAGCAACATCTGGAAGAAAGGCAATCACAGCAAATGATGGAAAGAAAGTCCTCCAGTAAGCCATCTATTCACCATAGATTTATAACACTGATTGTGCATGTATTTTGTCTGTTTCTACTGAATTCAATGTCAGTATGTCTTGTGTGATACACAAGAAAATTCAGTAAGGAAAATGAACACTAGAGAATAAGATTACGTAAGAATTGAGCTTTGGAGGACCACAAACTATTGTAATATCTGAGAGTTGTTCACACCCCGAAGAATTAATTTCTACAACCTTAGGGGCAATGCCATCTCCAGTGGAAATACACAACTTGAATATATCATCAATTTCATTTTGTTTTCTATTTTTGCATTAAAGTTCAAATTCCTCAACATATATTTATAGTTTCTTTTTTTTTTTTGCCAGTTATATATCAATTAGTTTATTATAGGCTTCATAGAAAACAATCATCTGTGCCAAAGTGTTTTCATTAATCTAAGCTTACTTTAAAGCATAAATCTAGAAAACATACTTCTGATAGTGAATTTTAGTAAATAGGAAGATATATCTTTTTTTTTTCTTTTATACTTTAAGTTCTAGGGTACATGTGCACAACGTGCAGGTTTGTTACATATGTATACCTGTGCCATGTTGGCGTGCTGCACCCATCAACTCATCAGCACCCATCAACTCGTCATTTACATCAGGTATAACTCCCAATGCAATCCCTCCCCCCTCCCCCCTCCCCGTGATAGGCCCCGGTGTGTGATGTTCCCCTTCCCGAGTCCAAGTGATCTCATTGTTCAGTTCCCACCTATGAGTGAGAACATGCAGTGTTTGGTTTTCTGTTCTTGCAATAGTTTGCTGAGAATGATGGTTTCCAGCTGCATCCATGTCCCTACAAAGGACACAAACTCATCCTGTTTTATGGCTGCATAGTATTCCATGGTGTATATGTGCCACATTTTCTTAATCCAGTCTGTCACTGATGGACATTTGGGTTGATTCCAAGTCTTTGCTATTGTGAATAGTGCCGCTATAAACATACATGTGCATGTGTCTTCATAGTAGCATGATTTATAATCCTTTGGGTATATACCCAGTAATGGGATGGCTGGGTCATATGGTGCTTCTAGTTCTAGATCCTTGAGGAATCGCCATACTGTTTTCCATAATGGTTGAACTAGTTTACAATCCCACCAACAGTGTAAAAGTATTCTTATTTCTCCACATCCTCTCCAGCATCTGTTGTTTCCTGACTTTTTAATGATTGCCATTCTAACTGGCGTGAGATGGTATCTCATTGTGGTTTTGATTTGCATTTCTCTGATGGCCAGTGATGATGAGGATTTTTTCATGTGTCTGCACGCATCTACAGCCATCTGATCTTTGACAAACCTGAGAAAAACAAGAAATGGGGAAAGGATTCCCTATTTAATAAATGGTGCTGGGAAAATTGGCTAGCCATAAGTAGAAAGCTGAAACTGGATCCTTTCCTTACTCCTTATACGAAAATTAATTCAAGATGGATTAGAGACTTAAATGTTAGACCTAATACCATAAAAACCCTAGAAGAAAACCTAGGTAATATCATTCATAGGCATGGACAAGGACTTCATGTCTAAAACACCAAAAGCAACGGCAACAAAAGCCAAAATTGACAAATGGGATCTAATTAAACTAAAGAGCTTCTGCACAGCAAAAGAAACTACCATCGGAGTGAACAGGCAACCTACAGAATGGGAGAAAATTTTTGCAATCTACTCATCTGACAAAGGGCTAATATCCAGAACCTACAAAGAACTCAAACAAATTTACAAGAAAAAACAAACAACCCCATCAAAAAGTGGGCAAAGGATATGAACAGACAGTTCTCAAAAGAAGACATTCATACAGCCAACAGACACATGAAAAAATGTTTATAGTTTCTAAACCAAGTCAATTCTATTAAACAAAAAGAAACCATCTTTGTCCTAAATTCATAACCGGATAAATATTATCATGTTAAGCGTTAACTTACAACTCCAATCCTAAGCGCTGGGATTTTTTTTTTCATAGCAAGTTAAGTTGCCTCATTCCTCTAGATTCCCTTTCTTAAAATGGTAAGTATGGGATCATCTTTGGCAAATCATCTCTTTAGTAACTGGACTCTGTCCTATTAACTGCCTTATCCTCAGTACCAGGCCTACTGTACTTATTCAAGAAATAATTTTTGCTGAAGCAATTTATCAGACTTTCTCTTTATACTAAAAGGCATTCATGGATGACCAAGCTATTTTGTTTCATCATGGCTGTATTTGTTAGGATTATAATAGACAATGGCTAATATTTCTACTCTACTCTTACTAAGTGTCAATAATGATTTTAGAATGTATTGCCAAACCCACTGGATATCTAATTCCTTTAAGGTATATATTGCACTGGGAATTCAAATGCAAGAGAAACATAATTTTCAGCCTTTGCATAGTACTATATTAAACTATATTATGACCTCATCTTTAAATTGCCCTCTACATTTTATAATAGAAATTAACCAGCCTGGTGTCACAATATCGAGCCAAATGTCCAAACTCAAACTCTCCCTGATTCACACAGCTTACAGCAAGCAGACAACAAATCACACTACATTTTGTGGGTAGTATCCCTGTAATCCCCAAGTCATCAATCTTCTACCTTTCCTGCCATTGTTAAGTAAGGCCAACTTCCCAGAATGTGTGTGTGAACTATAAATTGTTGGGACTTCATTGTTCCATCACCCAGAAATCTAGGCTTTAAATCATTTGATGATATTTAGATGACAACAGTATAAAATCAACATGTCTATATGAGGATAGAGATCAGATAGGATCAGTTTTTTTAAATAAACCAAATGCATTTTAATATTTATTATTTTTAACAATTTACTTAAACTATTTATGTCATTAATTAACTTAAACTCTTTTTATCATTAAAATGCTCAGAGTTCTGAAATGGGTACAGGAGTTTCCACAGTAAATGAACTTTCTTTCTAAAAATCTATTTTGCAAAAATTAATAACTTTTATACAATAATCCAGTCAACACATTTTTATTGGATTTTAGAGTTTAACCTAATCATCATAGCTTTTGAATGCAGGATAATCCTGCTTAAGCTGTTATTCTTAGTCTATTCAACACTGGAAAAGGAACCTTTTTTTTTTTTTTTTTTTTTTTAAGATGGATTCTTGCTGTGTCTCCCAGGCTGGAGTGCAGTGGCAAGAGCTCAGCTTACAGCAACGTCTGCCTCCTGAGTTCAAGCAATTCTCGTGACTCAGCCTCTCAAGTAGCTAATACAGGCGCTTGCTACCACACCTGGCTAATTTTGGTAGAGACAGGGTTTCGCCATGTTGGCCAGGCTGTTCTCGAACTCCTGAACTCAAGTGCGGTGCCTGCGTTGGCCTCCCAAAGTGCTGGGATTACAGGCTTGAGCCACCATGCCCTGCTGGAACATTTTTGTTTGTTTCCCTGGATTGTGTTGGGAACTTAATGTATATTCGTTTTTATTGTGATATTTTGCTATGCAAATTTGTTTTGCTACTCCTGGATGTGTTTTTCACCTTCATTTTATGTCAATAAAAGTATGTAAATATGACAAAAAGAACTGAAATGTACAATGTTTCTATATAGTCCTCACAACACCAGATGTCTTTCTATCTCATTTCACTTTCCTAGAAAGTAAAAGTGGTCTGATTTCACATACGAATGCACAGAGAAAAAAATAAAACATATGTATGTCTAAATGAGAAAAAATTAAGAAGGAACACAATAGAAATTAGAAAACAATAAATGAAACTAAAAAAACAAAATATACCAAAACTTATGCAATGAAGTGAAAGCAGTGCTAAGTGAGAAATTTCCAGCCATAAAAACTTATAAAGAAGAAGAGAGTTCAAATCAACAACTGATATAGTTTAATTCTGTGTCCCCACCCAAATCTCATCTTGTAGCTCCCATAGTTCCCACATGTTGTGTGAGGGACCTGGTGGGAGATAATCAAATTATGGGGGCTGGTCTTGCCCATGCTGTTCTCGTGATAGTGAATGGGTCTCCCAAGATCTGATAGTTTTAAATGAGTCTCACAAGATCTGATCTGATAGATGAATGGGTCTCACAAGATCTGATAGTTTTAAATGGTCCTCACAAGATGTGATCTGATAGTGAACGAGTCTCATGGGATCTGATAGTTTTAAAAATGGGAGTTTCTCTGCACAATCTCTTTCTTTGCCTGCTGCCATTCGTGTAAGATGTGACTTGCTTTTCCTTGCCTTCCACCATGATTGTGAGGCTTCCCCAGCCATTTGGAACTGAAAGTCCAATAAACCTCTTTCTTTTGTAAATTTCCCAGTCTCGGGTATGTCTTTATCAGCAGCATGAAAACAGACTAATACGACAACCTTATTGTGCACCTTAAGTAACTAAGAAAAGAAGTGCAAATAAATAAATAAACCCCTAATCTAGCAGAAGGAAGGGAATAATAAAGCTGGAGCAAAGATAAATAAAACAGAGAATAGACGAGCAATTATAAAAAAAAAAATCACTAAAACTGAGGGTTAGTTTTTTGAAAAGTTCAGCAAAATCAACAAACCCTTACTAGATTACTTTTTAAAAAAGAGAATACTCATATCACAAAATCAGGAATAAAAGAGGGGACACTACAGCTGACGCCACAGGAAAAAAAGATCATAAAACTATGAACAATTATACTTCAGCAAATTGTATAACCTAGAAAAAATGGTTGAATTCCTAGAAATGTACAACTTACCAAGACTGAATCATAAAGAAATAAAAATTTGCAATAGACCTATAAGGAGATTGAATAAATAATTAAAAACCCCTGAAAAAAGACAAGCCCTGGGCCAGATGGCTTTACTAGAGAATTCTACCAAAAATTCAAAAAATTAACAGGATCTTTCTCAAACTATTCCATAAGATTGAAGAGGAGGGAACACTTCCAAACTAATTTTATGAATCTTGCATTAACCTGACATAAAATTCAGTGAAGGACATGATATGAAAGCTACTACAAACCAATATCTCTGATGAATATTGATGCAAAAACCCTCAGCATAATACTTGCAAATCAAATTTAACAGCACATTAAAACGATTAGAGAACATGACTACATGCAATTTATTCCTGGAATGTAAGAATGGTTCAACACATAGAAATAAATCAATGTAGTAAACTACATGAACAGAATGAAGGGAGGAAAAACCATGATAACCTCAGTTGATGCTGAAAAACCATTTGATAAAATTCAATATCCTTTCATGATTAAAAAAGACACTCAACAAACTAGGACTAGAAGGAAATTACCTCAACATGATATGGCCTATTATATGAAAATTCCATAGTAAACATCATACTCAACTGTGAAAAACTACATGTTTTTCTTCTAAGTTCAGGAAAAAGGCAAGAATGTGCTCTTACAACTAATATTTCAAATCCTAGCCAGAGTATTTAGGCAACAAAAAGAAATAACAAGCATCCAAACTGTAAAGGAAAAAGTGAAATTATCTCTGTTGGCAGATGACATATTCTTATATGTAGAAAAACCTAAAGATTACACACACACACACACACACACAGAACTTATAAATGAATTGAGCAAAGTTGCAGTATACAAAATCAATAAAAATCAGTGGCATTTCTATATACTAACAGTGGATAATCTTAATAGGAAATTAAGAAAATGCTCTCATTTACAATAGCATCAAAAAACATAAAATATTTAGGAATAAACTTAACCCAGGATGTGAAAGACATGTACACTGGAAACTACCAAATACTACTGAAAAAATTAAAGATGACTAAAATAAGTGGAAAGACATTTACTTGTATCCATCATGGGTTGGAAGACTTAATATTGTTAAAATCTTCATACCCTCCAAAGTGATATACAGATTCAATGCAATCTCTATCAAAATCACAGAGGCATTTTTAACAGACATAGAAAAATACATATCCTAAACGTCATGGTCTCTGGATTGCCAAAACAATCTTGAGAAAGAAAAACAAAGCAAGAGGCCTCATGTTTCCTAATTTTGAAACATATTATGACGCTACAATAATTAAGGCAGCATGGCACTTGAATAAAAACAGACATATAGACTAATGGAATGGAATGGGAGCCCAGAAGTAAACTCTAACCTGCGTGGTCAAATAATCTTTGACAAGTGTGCCAAGACTACACAATGGAAAAAAATCCCTTTGACAAATGGTTTGGGAAAACTGAATATTCACATGCAAAAGAATGAAGTTGGATCTCTTACACTACACTGTAAGCAAAAATGAACTCAAAATGGATAATGATCCAAATATAAGATATAAAACTGTAAAATCAATTGAGGAAACTTACATGGCAAGTTTCATGACAATGGATTTGGCAATGAATTCTTGGATATGACACCAGAAGCACAGGTGAATAAAGTAAAAATAGATTAACTGGACCACATTAAAATGTAAAATTTCTATGCATCAAAGAACATAATTAACAGATTTAAAAGGCCACCTATGGAATGCAGGAAAATATTTGCAAATAGTAGATCTGATAAAGGGTTAATATCCAAACCATATAAGTAACTCCTTCAACTCAACAATTAATAAAAAGTTTAATTTAAAGAATGGGCAAATAACTTGAATAGGCATTTCTTCAAAAAATACACGTAAAGAGCCAACATGCACATTACTATGATCTGAATATTTGTGGCCCTCCAAAATTCATATATTAGAATCTTAACTCCTAAGGTGATGGTATTAAGAGATGGGAACTTCTGGGATATGATTAAGTCATCACGGTGGATCCCTCTGTGGCTGAATGGGATTAGTGCTCTTATAAAAGAGAACCCAGAGAGCTAGCTTTCCTTCTACCATATGATAACATAAGCAGGTGCTATCTATTAAAACAGGAAAGGGGCCCTCACCAGACATCAAATTTGCTGGTACACTGATCTTGGACTTCCCAGCTTCCTTCCAGGAATGTGAGAAATAAATTTCTGTTGTTTATAAGCCATCCAGTTTTTGGCATTTTGTCATAGCATCTCCAATGGACTAAGACACAGGTGAAAAGGTTCTCAACATAACCAACCATTAGGGAAATGCAAATTAAAACAACAAGAAGATATCACTCACACCTATCAGGATGTTTACTGTAAAAAAAGATGTTGGCAAGGATGAGGAAAAATGGAAACCCTTGTGCAGTGTTGGTGCGATTATAAAGCGGTACAGCCCAGCACTATGGGAAGCAGTATTATGGTTCCTCAGAAAGTCAAAAATAGAAGTACCATATAATTCAGCAATTACACTTCTGGGTATATATAAAAAATAATTAGAAGCAGGATTTTGAAGATATATTTATACACTATGTTTATAGCAGCATTACTCACAGTAGCCAAAAGGTAAAAGCAGCCCAAGTGTTCATTGATGGATGAATGAATGGTTAAACAAAATATGGTATATACATATAATGGAATATTATTCAGCCGTATGTATATTCCATTATGCTTACAATGGATTAGTATTCGGCCTTATACAATGGAATATTGTTCTGCCTTGTTATATTATTCAGCAAAATGTGGCATATCCATGCAATGAAGTATTATTCAGCTTCATTCTAACACATGCTACAACATGAAGGGACCTTGAGGACTTTATGCCAAATGAAATAAGCCAGTCACAAAAAGACAAATACAGTCTTCCCTCAGTATCTGCAAGGAGATTGGTTGCAGGACCTCCTTCAGATACCAAAATCCACGATGCTCAAGTTCACTATATAAATTGGCATAGTATTCACATATAACCTATGAATATCCTCCTGTATACTTTAAATAATCTCTGGATTATTAATAATATCTAATAAAATAAAATGCTATGCAAATAGATATTATACAGTATTTTTATTTGTATTGTTTTTCTCGTATTGTTATTTTTATGGTTTATGTATTCAATATTTTTGACCTGAGATTGGTCGAATGTATGGATGCTGATCCATGGATATGGAGGGCCTACTGTACTGTATGATTCCACATATGTGAGATATCTAGAATAGAACAATTCATATAAACAAAAGGTAGGATGGTGGTTGCCAGGGGCTCACAGAAGGGAGAAAAAAATGGGGAGTTATTGTTTAATGGGTACAGAGTTTCAGTTTTGCAAGATAGAAAAGTCCCGGAAGTTAGTTGCACAACAAAATGTACATACTACTGAACTGTATGCTTAAAAACAGTTAAAATGGTAAATTTTATATTAAGTATATTTTACCATAATTTAAAAAGTATGTAAAAAGGGAAACATCCCTTTGGAAAAAGAGTGAGATTAAGGGATGAAGAAAAGATGAAGCAAAATAGTAGAAGGGATGTAGATTGGAGGTAGCAAGCAATTCTGTGCTTGAAAAACGTAATCATTTCTGGCTCAGGAGGTATTTTCAGCTTTATTGAATCCAGCCTTCACAGAGAGTCGAAGGAGACACACAAACCACTCACAAATGTTTATACACAAGAATGACTAATTTCTGAGAGTGCATTTTTTTTTTTTCTGGATAATGGTATGTTAACTGCACAAAATTCTCCCCTAGTAAATAAATATTTTCAAAATATGAATAATTTTTTCATCGTGTTTGTAATAAAAGTCAGGAACAGATTATTTCAAAGAATATGTCTCCCCACTTAATAGAGTTAATTAGGATAATGTTAATGAGAAGGATAAAATAGCTAAATTGCAGACGGTGTTTATTGTCAGTCAGCCATTGTTCTTAGCAGTTACAAGTCAATCCTCACTTTATCCAGTGAGGAATATGCTCATTTTTCACATTTATTGAACACCTACTATGAGCCCAGCTTCATTATGTCACTGGAAATATCAGTGACTGAAGCAGATAGTGAGAAGTTCTATTATTATCCCCATTTACAGAAGAAAAAAATGGAAACACAGAAAGCTATTGAATTGTGGAGCCACTGTTGGATCCCAGAAAGTCTGACCCTGAGTCCAGAGCTTTTACGTGCTTTCTGGGAATGTTTCTGACCATAAGAACCTAAATTCTAGACTGATCAACATTTTCCCACTAAAGTCCTGTTCAAGTAATGACAGGGTATTTATCTTCACTCCCATTTCTCCTTCTGGTGTGAGAAAATCACTTTTCTTTACTTCTCTTTGTAGCATTTAACACATTTGAAATAATATAAATATTAGTCCTGTTTTTATGTCTCTTTCCCTCTTAGACTGAGAGAAACTGTGTTTGCCTTATTCACCTGTATTTCTTTAAGGAAATGTCACAGTTTGCCATTTATTCAGTTCACACATATAATAGGAATGGAATGAATTAGTTCATACATTTTTTTGTATTTTCTTCAATTTGGTTTACAAAAATAGAATGTAGATTTTATTTTTAGAATAGAAACATTTACAGAGTTTTCTTTGATAATAATTTAATAAAACAAAATACAAAGTTAATGACATGAAAAAGTGAATGTTTGTAAATTTTAATACAATGTAAAGATGAACATGTAAATTTTATAAATATCATAAAAATAAGGCATGTAAAACAGAAGGAAGATATGTAAATAGCATCAGGGTAGTCATCTCTGAGGTACGGATGCTCCAGGAGCTGAATATTTTTTACATACACTTGCTTTATGCTATTACTAAAGTATTTGCTAAAACTAATTCAGTTAATTCTGACTAAAGCAGAAATGAGCTGTTTTAATATCCAAAGTCACACGTACAACTGTGATATGGCAGATCAGTCAATGAGAATCATTTCAAGATGAGCCCAGGTCTTTAATCTTACTTCTCTATTTTTCTAGCAAATTTGTTGAGGTGGAGAAGGATCTCATGATTTCCACTTTGGCAACTTCCTAGGCACAGTTACCATATTTCTTCTATTTCAGGTAGACACAGATTCCCTGGAAGCACCTTCCTCAAGCCCAGTGTAGGGCTCCCAAACACCCCAGCAAATTCTTCCTCTACCATCACCTTCACCAAGCAGGTCTCCAGGTATTCCAGCTGCTGATGAAGTCCAGTGTGGAGCTGGTCCAGGAGGGTCATGTTCCAGGCAGCAGAGGAGCGCTATGTGGGGAAGAAGTTGAAGATCTGCTGCAGCATCTCATGGAGGACAGACACGGTATGGACCTTCTGCAACTGGGTGCCATCCACCATCTCCTGGGGGAACCTCAAGACTCTTCTGTCCTTGAGACATAAGAAAGGGGAGATTCTCCTCATTTGGCCCAGAATCTCTAAGGTCTTCCTGAGTAACAGGCCATGGTTTGGAGGAAGGTCACAGCCCGGGGATCCAACAGGGCCACAGCTGCGCACCACCAGGGCCACCAGTAAAGGGAGGAGGAGGACGATTGGGAAATGAGAGTGCTGCTGACTTGGCTGAGCTGGGGTCTGAGTGAACCTTGGACCATAGGTTCTCTGAAGATCATCTTTCTATGCATGGCTTTCACGGGGCATAAATAGTTTTCATTTTTCTGAGCATTTCTCTAAATTTTTACTTCCACTTATGTTTTCATTTATGTATTTTCCATATAACCTAAAATGATATCACTCCACCCTCTTGATTTTTGCATTAGAAGTTCAATATTCCCAGTAAACTTTAGAAATATCAATCCAAATGGATATTTATTAATCAGATGAGAAACATCTTTGTGCTAAAGTTAGAAGATATATTTTTAGCCCTGATCCTAGCCTCCAGTTTTACTCTCCATACTTTGCATAGGAAGTCAGGATACCTATGTCCTATGGGTTTCTGTATTCAGTTAGAGATTTACCTATCCTTGGATAGTTTAGCAAATATTAATGCACCAATTTTAATTTCTTAGTTTTGATCATTGTTTCATGGCTATGTAAGTTGTTAACATTAGGAGAAGCTGAGTGAAGGGAAGACAACTCGCTGTACTATCTTTGCACCTCTCTATAGGTCAAGAATTATTTTGTAATACAAGTTAAAAATGAATAGGCTTCCAAAATTCTTAATATTACTGATTAAAATTTTAAAAATATATGTTTCATTGATTAAAATCTTTCATTAAATGGTATTGTTTTCAAAAGACATAAAATTTAATCTCCTTTGTAACTGTTTAGCAGATAGTTCTGTCTCTTACCCCTTAAGGTTCTGACAAAGACTCTGTCCTTCACCAAACTTTAGTCAGTCTCCTACAAACTTTCTTGCTGACTAGGTCGTGCCTTTGGGTCCATTCTTAGGTTTGCCAAGTCCAGTTGTAGCAAGAATCTTACTAAGTCAGTTTTATGAGAATCCTTCCACGCTTGATAGCTGATTTACCATTGATATCTGATCAAATTCCTCATCCCACACACTCAATATATAATTACCCTGGCTTGCCTTTAGAAAGAATTATGTTCAGTTTAGCAATGATCCCCCTGCCTTTGATGTCTCCTTTTAGTGACTTTCTATCTGACCCCCTCATTCTGCTTGTTGGGTATAAATCCCAGGTTGTCTCTGCTGATTTTTGAGCTGAGCACCAGTTGGTTTCTCTCCCCTCTTGATATGGTTTGGGTCGGCATCCCCATCCAAATCTCACATGGAATTGTAATCCCCAGTGTTGGAGGCGGGGCCTGGTGGGAGGTGATTGGATCACGGGGTGGTTTCTCATAGTGTAACACCACCCCCTGGTAGTGTCATGGTAAGAGTGAGTTATTGCAAGATCTGGTTGTTTAAAATTATGCAGCAACTCCACTGCTTCTCTCCTCCTGCTGCAGTCATGCAGGACATGCCTGCTTCCCCTTAGCCTTCTGCCATGTTTACGAGTGTCCTGAGGCCTCCCCAGCCATGCTCCCTATATTGTCTGCAGAATCGTGAGCCAATTAAACCTCTTTTCTTTCTAAATTACCTAGTCTCAGGTTTTTCTGTATAGTAATGCAAGAACTAATATACCTATCCTGATAGTCTCAACACCTGTTGCAATACTTCTAAATAAAGCCTTCCTTACTGTTATAACAAGTGTCAGCATAAATTTTTCTTCACCAGATCCTTAAATTAAGGCAGTACAATCAACACTGCAGCACACTCTGGTGGCCTACAACGTAAAAGGCATCAACCAGTTGGCAAGTCAGGTGACTCAGGGTCTTTTGTCATCTCAGTCCTCATCCTCTAATGCCATGGACTCTCCTCATTTCTCCAGAAGTGCTTCCATTTCCACATCTTTAATAACCCCTTTAGTTAACCTGTCCAGGTGTGCTCTCCCTGAGCTCTGAGCCTTAGTTCATTGGTTTAGTTCTGATTTAGTTCATGTCTCTAGCCTAATAATGACTTGTTCTTTCTTAAATTTCTGCTATACAGGTGGAAATCTAAAGTATTGTGGATATTTGATTAAAAGAATAGTACTGTGTAGAATTTTAAATTGACAGAAATATACAGGGTTGATGAATATATTCACCGGGTGAAAAACGTGTTTTACGAATATGTTCGTGCTTATGATGGCATATCCTCAAGAAGACAAAACTAGAATATAATGTGTAAGTAAAATGGGGCCCAATTTAATTGTAATGTAACATGTTGGCATGGACAAATGGGGCATTTCAGTGAAGGAGACAAATGGAAACTGAAGAGAAAGACCCTGCCGTTATGTACACAGGACTCTACTAGGAAAACATTGATTGGTCTAGAAATCAGCTCCGGTTCTTATGTCCAGAAATATTCCCAGAGAGCATGTAAGAGGTAAGAGGTAAGACTTCAGAGCTGAATTTTCTCCATCCAAACTGTAGCTGCACAACTTAATAGCTTAGCTTCATAACTTAATAGCTCTCTGGTATTTCTTTTTTTTTTTTTTTCTTTTGTAAATGGGGACAATAGTAAAATCTATCACTGTGTGCCTTCGTCAGTGATATCTCCAGTGAATAAATGGGACTAGGTACGTGGTAGGCATTCAGTAAATGTGGAAAACGAGGGTATTCTATTTTGGTTAAGTGAGCATTCATTATGCAAGTTCTAAAAACAGTGTCTGAATAAATAAAGACTTTTCACAATTTAGATATTTCATTCCTTTTTTGTCTTTTTTTTTTTTGAGACAGAGTTTCACGCTTGTTGCCTGGACTGGGGTGCAAGTGGAGTGCAATGGCACAGCCGACTGCAACCCCTGCCTCCCCAGTTTAAGCAATTCTCCTGCTTCAGCTGGGATTACAGGCATGCGCCACCACACCAGGCTAATTTTGTATTTTTAGTAGAGATGGTGTTTCAAAATGTTGGTCAGGCTAGTCTCGAACTCCTGACCTCAGGTGATCTGCCCGTCTCAGCCTCACAAAGTGCTGGGATTACAGGCGTAAACTACCACGCCCAGCCTGATATTTCATTTCTCTTATTAACATTATCTTTATTATATAACTCTATTAAGTTAGGGAAGTGTCCTTTGAAAGTATCAATTCTCTTGTTTCTTACTAGAAATATAAGAAGAAAACAAATAGGCCTTCTAAGTTTACTTATCTAATAGTGGAGAGTTTGGTGCAGTGAACACTGACCCGTTTTCCAGAGAGAATATTGTACTCTCAACAATGTGTCTTTCTGTGTATAAACTCTTGCTGTTGGTATATTTGCAAGTCGGGGTTCAGTAAATCTGAAAACAACTTGTGGACCAGGAGTAATTACTTTTCTTCCAGCCGATACTTATTTGCTACCTTTGACCTACATCCCCTCTACCATGTTGCTTCTGCTCTTTCCCACCCCTTAACCTGCACCATGTTTGTCAGGCTGGTCTCAAACTCCCGACCTCAGGTGATCTGTCCACTTTGGCCTGTCAAAGTGCTGGGATTACAGGTGTGAGCCACCGCACCCAGCCACTTGCGTTGTCTTTTTGTCCCCATTCGTTAGGATGCAAAAAGTGACAACTTTTGCTTTCTACAGAAATGAAATGAGAAAGAAAGGTATCTGGTGTCTGGCATGCTATGGGAAACAACTGTCAACTTATTTATGTTACTACATTTACATCCTATTATGTGCATTTAGGACAAAGATGGTTTCCTTTGGTTTACTAGGAATCAACAAAGAACCTCTGAAGGTACTTTGGAAATTTGAACTTTCATGCCAAAAAATTTTTTTAATCAAATTGAGAATGTTTTTTCAATTGTGTATTCTCAGTGCGTATGATACTACTCTCAAGGGTGTAGAAGTTAGTTCTTGGGAAAGGGAACAAATCTTACATAATTAAATGGTTTGTGGGTCTTCAAAGCTCAACCCTATTTAACAAAATCTTATTCCTTAGTTTTTTTTTTCTTTCTCCATTGGGTTTACTGACCTTGAGTTCATGGACGATACATAAGAGGTATAAAAGTTCAGCATTACAAACCTGTGAATAATGGGTAGCTGTGATTGGAGTACTTCCCAAGATTTATTAGAACTAAAAGTCATATCATGAGAGGTGTTCTCGGCATACATATGGTTTGTCACTGGCCATCATATAGATATTGCTTATGTTTGATCCTTAGCATTTCTGTCTGTGTTGTGGGCTTTGAAATGAAATATAAATAATTTATATTTTAATAAGTCTACTGAAGTTGTTCAACCCATCAATATTTAGGTCAAGCATTGAAGAAAAAACTCTTGACAATATCTAGGTGAGTATCTAGCAGCTAGTGAAGTTAAAAATTTTCTCACATGCAACAAAATTTAAAGT